>NW_025920139.1:204967-349162 GCF_902686445.1 Sciurus carolinensis | reverse complement strand
AAAGAGGTTACTTCAACAATACATTCTACAAAAATATAGAAGGTATGCAGGTTTAAAGTATATTCAGGATATGGAGTGTTAACACGGTATAGAGCCTACACATGTGAAAGATGCTACACACACTTAGTTGTACTCAGACCAGAGATTTATAGGCATAGAGGTTTAAAAGGTCATAGAGCATAATCAAGATGCAAAGGCTATGCAGGCCTTAGAAGATACTATGGACATACAGATTACCCAGGTCATAGAGGCAACATTATAAAACCTATGAAAATTACATGGGCTACTCAGACAAAAAAAGGATATGAAGATTATAGAGTCTAAGCTTGTCAGAAAAGAAGCTCAAGTGATAAAGCTTTCACAGCTTATAGAGAATGTATAGTTCAAAGAGAAAATTTAAATCATGGGGCATCTGCAATCACAGTGGTTACAGAGACCATAGAGATTACACAGATCATCTATTATACTCAGGATATACATGTAATACAGGTTGTGAATGCAACGTAATTGATGCTGGTCATAGGGGCTTTGTTGGTGATAGATTTAAATCCAGTCTTTTTTTTAAAATTTTTTTTATTATTGTATACAAATGGGATACATGTTGTTTCTCTATTTGTACATAGAGTCAAGGCATACCATTTGTTTAATCATACGTTTACATAGGGCAATGATGTTTGATTATTTTTTTCCTTCCCCCCACCCCTCCCACCCCTCCCACCCCTCTTTCCCCTCTATACAGTCCTTCTTTCCTTCATTCTTACTGCTCTCCTTATCCCTAACCCTAAACCTAACCCTAAACCTAATGCTAACCCCTCCCACCCATTATATGTCCTCATCCGCTTATCAGCAAGATCATTCGTCCTTTAGTTTTTTGAGATTTGCTTATCTCACTTAGCATGATATTCTCCAATTTCATCCATTTGCCTGTAAATGCCATAATTTTATCATTCTTCATTGCGGAGTAATATTCCATTGTATATATATGCCACAGTTTCTTTATCCATTCATCAACTGAAGGGCATCTAGGTTGGCTCCACAATCTGGCTATGGTGAATTGAGCAGCAATGAACATTGATGTGGCTGTATCTCTGTAGTATGCTGATTTTAAGTCCTTTGGGTATAGGCCAAGGAGTGGGATAGCTGGGTCAAATGGTGTTTAAATCCAGTCTTATATGTGTCCACAAAGTTTATTTAGACTAATAAATCCCAATAAGCTATGTGAATCATTTAGGTTTGTCACAGTTTAAAGGCTACATGAGTCTTAGAACAAACCTGTCATAGAAGCTATGAAATTCATTAGGGGACAATGAGATCATTTAGTCTCCTCATTCCAGAAAATGTACACAGGTCATCAAGACTGTTCAAGAATGATATGGTAAACAGTTCTTAGATGCTATGTGTGTCAAAAAGGCTACATAGATCACCAATTCAACTCTAGGTTTTGCTACTACAATGGTCACAGAGATTATTCAAGTCCTCGAGACTTTGGAGTTTTTCTCCACATAGAGGATACCTACACATGCCATAGTCATTTTACAGGTCATACACAATAAGCAAGTCTATAAATTCATCAGGCTATTGAGGCTACTCAAATAATTAGGGTTATTCAGGTCATATAGCACATTCAGGTCATAGAGACTACTTGTACCACAGTATCTGCTAGGTAATAATGTTACTCAGGTCATTTAGGGTATTCAAGCCATAAATGCCACACAGATCTTAGTGTCTGCATAGGAACTAGAGGATATTCATGTCATGGAGGCTATGCTGAGGTCAGAGAGGCTATAGGGGAATAAAGTTTTCAGGTGTTTATATATACTCAGGCCATAGAATATACACAGGACTAGTTGCTGTGCATGTCAAACACACTACAGAATTATAATTTTGTACAGGTAATAGAAGATATCTAGTTCAGAGTCAACTCAGTCCTTAGGAGATACAAAGATCACAATGGATTCTGAACAAATATAGGCAACTTAGGTCTTTTAGACAACTCCAGTCATACAAGCTATACAGGTAATAGATGCTGCCTGAGACAAAGATTCTAATCTGGTCATAGATACTATGGCCACTGAAGCCATAGAAGTTTTGCACATTACTGAAATTTTGCAGGGCACATCTATACATATAACATTCAGGTTAAGCATAACCTATATGTTCTTCATTACATAAAATTTACACAGGTCATAGAGAATATTAAGTCTATCTAGGAAACTTGGGTCTTAAAATCTACTTAGGTTTTAGAGGCTGCACTGATTATAATGGTTAGGATTTTCATAGAGGTTCAGGTGCTCATGAAGGCAATGCAGGTCTTAGAGGTATTCTGATCTCAGAGGATACTGAGTTCCAAGGTGCTAGTCATGTCATGGAGAATTCACAAGTAAAGTGTCCTACTCATAAATCCTAGAAGCTACTAAGACTGAGCAAGATACAAAAGACATAGAGATTATGCAAGTCAAAGATTCTAATCTGGTCATATATGCTATGCAAGACTTACATGCTTGAAAAAATATACAGGATACTCATGTCATAGAGGCTATATGGGGCACAGATGATACTCAGGACTTAGGGCTTATAAGTCATAGAATATTACCCATGCTATGACACTTATAAAGGGATAAAAACTGAACAGATCATAGAAGTTTAAGATGCTATCCCAGTTCTAGAGACCACTCAGACCTAGAAGATAAGCAAGTTACTGAAGTGATTCAGGCACTAAGGACTATAAAGCTGATAGAATCTGCACATGCCATATATATTATGCTATTCAAAAAGTCTACTCTAGTTATGGAGACTATCTTAAGTCACAGAGATTATGTTTTTATAGATGATACTGAGTATTAAGGTAATATTTAGGTCATGAAGTGTATGGAGTTATTACAGCCTCTGCAGACACAGATACTACATATGTCATAGGGGCTACTCAGACATAAAGACTTCATATGTATAAAAGCTGTGCAAGTCATCAAGGCTAAATATTACAGAGTGTATTCAGAATTTAAATGTTACCTAGTTCATAGAGGCTACTCATATTCCACAGTATAAGCAAATCATTTAAGCTCCTAAGGTAATTAAGCTATTGTGGCCAGAGTTGCTACACACATCAAAGAGACTTTGATGGGTATAGAGGCCACAGAGATCATAGGAGTTCAAAAGTCATTTAGTTTACTCAAACCATAGAGGAAACACTAGTCATTTAGGCTATTTTAGTCATAAAGGTGAAAAATGTCACAGTGTGCATGCCATAGAGGATACTTAGTTCATATTGAAAAGATGGCATGAGGGTATCTCAAGAATTGGCAGGAACACACTTAACTCAGACTCAAGAGTAATAATGTAAAAATTCCTTTGAGAGGACACCATAGAGACCCTGCTTATGAGGAGACTATGGATATTTTTTCACTATGCTCAGCCATTCAAGACATTCATAACTTTGTACAGTTGCAGTCCCAGGATGATTTGCTACTGCCTGAGATGCTGCAGAACTTGACATCAATATTGTTGTTCCAATTCTGCATGAATGTAATTTGATGGAGTTAGAGGATTATGGAGGCTTCCATTGGGATCTCAGTGGGAATCCTGGGAAACCAGGCAAAGGATGCAGGGTGAAACACTCTGCTGAATGCTTCTGGGAGGGTAATGCATGTATATATGAAAAGAAAACAGAAATTTAGGCGAGAACTCCCAAGATTTAAAAAAAATGCTCATAATATGAAACATCTATTTAAGAAAGCTGTAAAAATTGAATAAGAACCATGGAAAGAGAGAGGCCTTATGTGTTTCAAAGAGGAAGACTATCCTGTAGAAGCTGCACAGTTCTTTGGAGAGAACAACACAATGTCATTTGTCCCAGATTCTGGATGTAGAATTATGGTCTTGTTTCTCAAGATGGATTTTAGTCTTTTTTGGGGTGGGAACCAGGGTTTGAATTCAGGGGCACTCAACCACTAAGCAACATTTCCAGTGCTATTTTGCATTTTCTTTAGAGACAGGGTCTCTCTGAGATGCTTAGTGCCTCTCCATTCCTGAGGCTGCTTTTGAATTCACAATCCTCCTGCCTTAGTCCCCCAAGCCTCTGGGATTAAAGGCATGCACTACTGTGCCCAGCTTTTAGTCTTGTGTTGGTCCTGTCCTTTTCTTAGTTTTGTTTTGGTCTCAAGTTTCTTTATATATTGATGTATCTCCCTTGTTGAATGTAAATGTTTGCTCTGTGTCATTATATACTGGATATATGTAATTGGCTTTTGGTTTTTACTGCAAGGCATGCTGAGGGTACATCTGGAGGCTCAGTAAACTTTGAACTTGGAATGCAGGAATTTGTAAGAATATGCAGACTCCAGGAGGTGGACGGGAAATACTTTGCATTGTGAGAAGAGTATAAGCTTGTTGGGGGTCAAGAATAAAAATTCACAGTTTAGCTATGAGGTGCCTCAAAATCTCACATGTGTGAGGATATTACAATGATCTGAGAATAAATGATAAGAATATGACTGTTGTAATCTGAGGAGTGAGGTAGTGCCTTAATGAAATGAACTGTTAACTGTACAAAACTGACGTGTGGCAGAAGAGAGTGGGTCACTGGAGATTTGAAGAAAATAAACATCATAGAGGCTACATAGTTAATAGAGAAAAATTTTTCCTAAAGGTTATTCAGTACATAGTGTGTATATAATTAATAGGAAATACTCAGGGAATTAAGACTACTAAGTCAATAATGCTATGCAGTTCATAGACAAGCACATGTCACTGAGGCTAACTTGCCCATACCAGATATGCAGGACATGGAGTTTACATAGTTGATAAAATTTACATAAGCCATGGAGGTTTCACTGGCTCTGATGTCAATATAGGACAGTAAAGCTCTTCAGCCCATAAAAAACTATTAGAGTCATAATGATAAAGCAAGTCATAGAAGATACTCAATCATAGAAGCTGTTCAAGTCATTGAAAATACAAAGGTAATTGATTCTATTAATGTCAGAGGGACCACACACAAAATAGAGGTCATGCAGTTCACCGAGTGTATATAGGCAATAGAGGAGACTCAAATATAGATATTGCATAGATGACAGGGGCTACTAAGGTCATGAGGGCTGCAGAGTTTGTGTAGTCATCTTGAACCTTAGAGACTAAGCAGTTGATATGCCTTACAAAAATCCTTTAGACTAATCAGGTCATAGAGATGATTCAGTCAGAAAAATCATGCAGGGAAAATAAGCTCTGCAAATCACAGAGAATACTCAGATTATGAAAGTTTTAAAGAAACGGAAGATATGAAAGTTAAAGAGACTATTCAGTTCATAAATTCTGCATATATCAGAGTTTTCTTGGACCATAGAGGATATGGAGGTCATAAAGGTTATGCAGGTCATAAAGAATGCTCAGTTCATCAATGCTTTTTGGAACACAGATGATACATGGGAAATAGAGGTTACTTTTATGCTTGTGTTCCTCAGGTTATATAGGTTACTAAGACCACTGACTCTAGCAGGTCATAGGAGTAACAGGTTGTAGAGGTTGCACATTTTGTAGAGGCTACACAGATCATAGAAGGTATGCAGATAGTAGAGGGTTCAGGATACGAATACTACAAAAGTCATAGAGGCTACTCAGGTCATAGAGGAAATAAAAGTCATGAAGAATTCTGGGATCATAATTTATACTCATGTCATGGAAACTACACAGGGCACAGGGAATTAACATCATTTACTCTAAAAGACCATAAGACTATGCAGGTCTTTGATGCTCATAGAGGCTATGAATGTCATACAGACTATCAAGAAATTAGATGCTAGGCAGGCCATTGAGGATACTCAATGTAGATTCTGTTTAATTTATTTATTTATTTATTTCAGTTATACATGACAGTAGGTTATGCTAGCAGTGCAATATACTGAGTACATAGTCTACTCAAGTCATAGAGAGTACATAGAAAGTAGAGGTTATGCATATCATGTAGGCTTTGAAATTCATAGATGATGCTCAGGCCACAGAAGCTAAGAACATCTTGAAGTCTGTACATTTTGTATGCTAGCTAACTCATAGAAATTCTCAAGTAAAGGAGACAATTTAGGCCATCAAAATGACACAGGCCACAGAGAGTACTCTATTCATGAAGGATACCAGGTTCTAGAAGCAACCTAGATTATAGCAGCTATGCTGTTTGTATGCGATGATTAGGTTATAGAAGTCAATTAGGTCATAAAATTTACATGGGTCACTCAGGCTACTTGGTTCATAGAGGCTGCAAAGAATATGGGAGGCTAAGTATGTTATAATGGTACTGAAAGTACAGAAGTTAATTGGGTAATTTAGGCTATGTGGCCATAGAGACTACACAGGATATAGAGACATGGGTCACAGATTATATGTAGGACACACGTGAATGCATAACATTCAGGACATTGAGGCTCTGTGGGCCATAGGGCAAACACTGACTTTAGTGTCTATGCAGGACATAGGGGATCCACAGACCATGGACTGTAATATAAATAAGGAGGATGTTTAGGCAATAAGTTAAGAAGGTTGTAGAAGATATTCAGGTCATAGAAAAATGCACCTTATGGGGGCTTCTGAAACCATAGAACTAGGAAGGCAATAGGAGCTGCACTGGTCATTCAGGCTATCCAGGTCATAGAAGTTCCACAGGTCATAGTGACCATGCAAGTTCTAAAGGTTACTTAGAATGTAATGCTTACTCATGTCATAGACTACAGGCCATAAAACTATTCTCTTCACAGGTGCTATAGAGAATATCAAAGTATCTAAAGTCTAGATACATTATAGGTCAAAGAGTTTACTCAGGTCATAGAGACCACATAGGCCATAAAAGGCTATAAAGGCAATACAGGCTATGGTGTTCAAAATGGCTACATTTCTTAATACTGCTCATATTTTAGAAGGTATGAAGGCAATTGAGGTTACTTATGCCATAAGTCCTAGGCAGATAATAGTAGCTACTCAGATGAGAGGCTACACATATTGTAAAGGCTACTGAAGTCAAAGAGACTATGGATATTTTAGAGAACACTTGGGTCATTGAATTTACAGAGGTTCACAGAAGATAGATTACTCTGGTGATGGAAACTAGTCAGGCTATAGAGAATACTCAAGTCATAAATTTTAAAGGATCATACTAGTTAAAAGATGACAGGACAGAACACAGGACATGTACTTCATAGGAGATACTCATGCCATGTAGATTTTACTGGTCATAGAGTATAAGCAAGTCATAGATCTAGTAAGATCTTTTAGGCTTCTCAGTTTATAAAGGTTACACAGGTCAAGCAGTCTCTGCAGTTTTTAGAGTCTAGTGAGGTCATGTAAACTGTTCATCCCATAGAGGCTACTCTGATAAGAGTAGAGTCTGAAGTCATACAGGATACTAAAGTCCTTTAGGCTACTCAGGCTATGTAGTTACATAGGTTATATAGGATTTTCAGGCAAAGAAGTTAAGCACATCTCTGAGGCTACACAGGTTACAGAGGCTATGAAGTTCCAGAGGTTTTACTGTTATATAGATGCTACACAGTACTATGAGTCTTCATAGGTCCTAGAGTTTCCTCAGGCTATAGAAAGTATGCAGGACATTGAGCTGACTGTGGTCATGTAGGTTAATTTGGCCCTAAAAGCTGCTCACATCACAGAGGGTGACCAGGTCATATCAGCTATGCTTGTCACAGAGGTTATGGTAGTTCTAGTGAGCGTCCCTCACCAAATAGTGCTTAGTCTCCTCTTTTTCTGTTTTCTCATTTAACTAACCATTTCTTGCTCATTTTAGCTGGGTGATTTTGTGGAAGATCCATCACCTTAGAGTGTTTAGTCTTCTCTGTGTTCTGTTTTAGGTTTCCTAAGGTAATTCTTGCCCACAGTCCTCTGAGTCGTGTGAGTGAGTGCCCCTCACCTGACATTGCTTAGTCTTCTCTGGTTATTTTTCTTAATCTCCCTTCACAATCCATTGCTCAGTGTCATCTGAATCCTCTGGTGAAAACACCTTTAAAACAGATGTTAATTTTTTTCTGAATATTGTGTTGGAGTGCCCCTTACCATCAAGTACTCTGTCTTCTCTGTGTCCTCTGCATGAGCACCCCCATCCAGTAATGCCCTGTATATTCTGGGACCTTACGGTGTGCACCACGTACCTAGCAGTGCTTAGTCACCTCTATGACATGTGCTGAGTTCCCATAACCTAACTTAATTCAACCTCCTTTGCCTCCTGTTTGTGATCATAGAGAGCCTAACATTGCTCAATCTTTTCTGGTTTCTGTCTTAATTTCATCTGCCCCACCATTACTCATGATGTTTTGAATCCTGTGGGTGAGTGACCCTCTCCCAACATTGCCCATTATTATCTGTGCCCTGTACTTAATCTCCATTCCCACACCATTAGTCAGGGTCCTCTGAGTCATGTGGGTGAGCACCACTTTCCCACCAGTGCTCAGTCCCCTGTGGGTATTATTGGAGGTTAGAGTTACAGTAATAGTTTTCTGTCTCCACTGAGCCCTGAGCAACTTGTTTCTTTGAGTGACATATCTGGGAGTGTCTCATTCCTTCTAATGCACCATTTCAGACTTATATCTGTGTGTCAAGGTCAACACTTCTGTGAAATTTTAGAGAAATATGGATACTTCCAGTTCCAAAAACCTCAACAGGTTCTTTGTGCTGCCATGCAGACAGGCTCCTCTCCAATGCCTGAAAACCCAAGACAATTTTTAAGGATGTCAATGCCCACAGCACTGGGGACCTCATTCTACCATTCATCCTTGACAATTTCCTCACCTTTTATCAAAGAACTGATGTCTTATGGGTGATGTAGTTCAGACAAGATTTCTGACATTTTTCTGAAGAGTGGAAGAAAATATATTCAAGAATTTTCAGAATCTTCTCTGATATGTCACTCGTTGCTGCCTTTTGACAAGAGAGTAAACCTTGTAGGAAAGTTGAGTGAGGCAAATTTCACTCTGTAAATTGCAATGTGATACGTGTCCATGGACAATTTTCTGTCAACGTGGAGGAATTCTCCAGACCTTTGAAAATGCTGCATTGTCAAACCACCTCTAAACTACCTGAGATCATTGCCTGAGGGACTCCCTTAATAAGGTTCCAAAGGCTGTGAGTTATTCTGATGAGCACACCTCTTCCAAAAGATGTTTGTTTCTTCTGACTTCTGTGGTAAACAAAAACTCATTTAACATTGTTCATGCTTCTCTGGGTCCTGTTCTAATTCTCCCCTCACCCATCATTGCTGAGGGTGTTCTGGATTCTTTGGGTAGTGCTCCTCACCCACAGTGCATCAACTCCACTGGGTTTTCTAGTTGATTGCACCTATCCTACAGTGGTTAAGTCTTCTTTGATTAAGCTGCTAAATACACTGTATCTGTCGTTAATCAGTCTCATTTTGATTCTGAGTGTTAGTGTCCCTCACTTAATAGTGCTCAGTATTCTCTGTTACTTTATTCTAAGTTCCCTAAACATTCCTTTTTCATTCTTCTCTGGGTCAGTTGCGCGAGTGCCCTCAACTAATACTGCTCAGTCTTTTTTCCATCTTGTTGTATCTTCCCTAAGGCAATTCTTGCTCAGACTTCACTGGGTCCTATAGATGAGCTTTCACCTGAAAGTGCTTAATATTCTCAGGGTCTGTGCTTAATCTCCCTTCACACAACATTGTTGTCATCTGAGTACTGTGATGAGTGCCCCTCCACACAGGTGCATATTTTCCCCTGAATATTGTTATGGAGTGCTTCTTACCCTCCAGTAAACTGTCCCCTCCATGTTATCTCAGTGATTGCACCTCATCCAATAGTGCTCAGTATTCTCCTGGAACTCTGGTTTAGCACCCCTCACCCAGCATTTCTCATTCTCCTCTGGACCATGGACTCAGTTCCCCTAAATACCTTTTCTCAGCCTTATCTGGTTCCTGTGTTTGAGAATATGTAGCCTAACAGTGCTCAACCTTCTCTGGTTTCTCTCTTAAACTCAAATCCCCCAACATTGCTCTGGAATTTCTGAGTCCTGTGGTGAGCACCCCTTGCACACAGTTGCTCATTTCCCTGAACACTCTTACCCAGCTCCTCCTACTTCAGTTCTCAGTCTTCTCTTCATCACCTTGTTAGCACCCCCTTGACCACCTGTACTCAGGATCCTCTGGTTCCTCTTCATTTGTGCCACTCACCCACCAGTACTCAGTTTCCTCTGGGTCTGTGAGTGAGTGCCCTCACCTAGCAGAGCTCAGGATCCTCCCTGACCTATGCACAACCCAGTTGTTCTTCATTGCAGTTTTTTCTCAGTCACCTTCTGGTGTGTACCACACTCTATCTAGTGTTACTTCTTTATGAAAATATTGTTAGGGAATTCTTCTTGCTCCCTGCACACCCTTGATCTTTGTGGTTTAATGAGTCCTTCCTGTCCTGCCTGTCCCTGGTGGAGCTGGTTGGGGGATTGACTCTGGGCTCCTCTTTGAAATTCTGTGCTGCTTTCTTCACGTGTGGGGCAGGAGTGCTTCTGAACCGTGGTGCACTTCATGGCCCATCTTGTGGTGGTTCATGGAGACAATGGACCCCTGGGCTGTCCTGTCACTTAGTGGATATATCTGAGTCTGCTGACATGCTTTCTGCAGGGTGTCCTTCCTAGCTCTGCCAGGTCTGGCTGTGCTGAGGTTCAGAAGGCCTGAAGCAGAAATTTCCTTCACCCACACCTGAGCCTCCCTCTGCACAGGTTGACTTATCCCAGAGCCCTTCCTGGCAAAAGCTTGAAGAAGGGTCTCTGTTCTCTCAGGCCCTCCTGTGGTCCTTCAAGGGCTCTGATTCAAGCTGATGAGAGCTGATGTCCTCCTTGTGACCTACTTCCTCATTTTCCTGGACTCTTTCTCAGAGTGGTCAGCTGCTCCGAGCAAAACGTACTCGAGATTCTGAGTGTGTGTTCTTCTTTCCTATGTTTAGTTCCAGTGTTTTGGGGTCATTCCCATGTTGTACTCTGTACCCAGTGGGAGGAGCAGCACCGAGGAGAGCTACAGAAGCCCAGGCCAAGCATGTGTGTTGGATAATGTTGTATTTTGACTGTATGGAGGCCTTTCTTAGGTTCTGAGACTCTCCCTGTGCTGCTCCATGCCCCATAGTCCTACTGGAACTTCAGAGGCCTGCAGGTTCCCTCACCTTCACCTACCTGTATTTGAGTGGATGTCAATCACCAGGCTCTCTGACAACAGTTATGAGCTTATTATTAACTTCTCTGGTGCAGAGGATGTGTGACCTGGGCTTCACTAATAATCTTAAGACACCATCTCTCCATGGTGGAATTCAAGGATCAAGTGCTGATCATCACCTGTTTTTGGTTGGCTGCGCTTCTGAGTCTATAGTTATCTGACAGTGGCCAAGGCACACCACAACAAGGTCAGGCTCATAGGAAGATTTCACTGTTCTTTATTCACAGAGACTTCCCCTGAACCATCAATGACTGATAGGTCAGTACAATTCTGTCAAGAATGGTGGTGGATATTTTCATTTATAAATAACATAAAACAAATCAAATAAATATTTGTTGCATTCAGCTCCTTTTTGAAGTAAAATTGTCTCTTCCTGGTGGAATGGCTACTAGATTTGGGGTGCAGGAAGCAAATTCTAGACACACTTTTCCACATTATTAACTTTTGCTCAATTACTGTATTAAATGGAGATTATGCAACAATGAATATATCAGCACACAGCAGGCAGTGGCTGCCAATTTCTGTGTTGTAGATTCCTCATGTGACCTGGGTTGGGCATGGCCAGGAAGAGAACTGAATACAGCAGTGTCATGTTGTTCTGTGAATGTGAGTCAGGTGAGTCCTGATTATGGATGATAGACAAACTGGGTGACTGTGGATGTGACTCAGATAAGTCCTGAGCAGGGGTGATAGAAAGACTGTGTGCAGTGATCCTCAGGTTGTAGGTTTGAGAACAGAAGCCCAGAGAAACTTCACTCACTTTCTCCCTCTGAAACTCAGAGTTGGCTCACAGATCCAAGAACTCAGCCCTGCTCATGGCCAGCTCTGGTTTCTGTGCACAGGTTTTCAGGCACACATGGCATCTAGTGATGTGAAGCAGAAGGGGGTTATTTTGGCTTAAGACTTGCTCTGTCAATATCCCAACTGTGGAGCCTCATCCAGCCACTGCATTTCCTGCCCCCCTGCAGGATCCACAGCTTCTGTCCTCACCAGGCTCCTCCTACCCTCTTTCCCCTCCCATTGCTCTTCTCCTGTGGTATCCCCTGGTGCTTCCTTCTTGAGAAACACAAATTCTGGCCAGAGTTGGTCTTTGGTTCTGAATGCCTCCTCTGGACCTGAAGTCAGAGCTTTAAAATATCACACTTTTTTCCATGCTGAGCAATCCTCAGGGACTTCAGGATAAAGAGAATTCACTAAATACTGAGAGGGAAGGGACAGGTATTCACCCTTGTGAGTCCTGAGGACCAGCTCTGGCAACATAAATTTAAGCAGGGCCAGAAGCTTAGATGGCACCCTCCTCATGGGCAAAGGGCTTTTTTTCTATTATTATTTAAGTCCTTTATTAACAGGTGCTTGCAGTTTGTTGACTTTTTTGAAAAAATCAAGTTGTAAACTTTTATTATGAATTAAAAATGAAGTTCTTAAAAATCTCAACTTGACCAGATATGAAACAATTTAAAAACCTTTAAAGGTGTATTGAGAAAAACCAGGCTTTTTTAAAAAACACGTTTGCCATAACCAAAAAGAGACATCTTTAGATAAAAATAATAAAAACCCCATGCTGCATATATAATGCAGATAGTTCTAGTTATCTGGTTAAGGGGTGAAAAGCAAGCACTTAAGGTCTTCAGCTCCAATCTTTTGTTCATTTCTTATTGCTGTAATTTCATATTCACTTCTTCTAGTTGGATGTCTAAACCAGTCGATGGTAGAGATGGTAAATCAGCATTTACTCAGCCCCGCCCTGCTCAGCCTCGGGAGCGGACGAATTTTCAGCTGGTGGATCGGCTGCTTTTGTCTCTTTGCCATCTTGTGGTTTAGGGTTTTCTGGGCATCTGCGTTGGTAATTGAAGTTGCTGCAGTACCGACGTTGACGTGGCTGCTGAACTTGGGTCTCATCTCCCTGATTTTCTTTATCCTCTTCATTGCCATCCTCTCTAGACTGTCTTTGGTGCGGAGGGACCTGCGGAATCGTGGTCTATAACGCCGATACATATTCTGTCTCACTGTTCTACCTTGTTCTCCTGCACCCTGGTTGGCAGCACCCTCCATCACTTCTCCCTGCTCAGGAGGGTTGGAATACTGTGGTCAACATCCATAGGGTCTCCGCATGTAGTAAGGTGGGAACCTTGGCTTGCGGTAGGGCGGCGTTGTTGGGTCTGGCCTTCGGGAGCACTCTCCAATCCCTCATTCTTTTCCCCACTCTCACTGTTCTGATAATTCTGCTGGTAATTGCGTGGAGGACCCCTACGACATGGGTAGCGTCTATAATTGTTACGGTCTGCTGCGTATTTACTGCCTTGAACTGGAACTCCACCAGGGCCTGTAACATTTGCTGCCTCTGCACCCTTTTTTACTTCAACATCATCAAACTCCACAGTCTCTCCATCTCCTACACTGTGAAGGTACTTCCTGGGGTTATTCTTCTTTATGGCAGTCTGGTGTACAAATACATCTTCCTTGGTGTCATTCTTGTTGATGAAACCATATCCGTTTCTTACATTGAACCATTTTACTGTTCCCAAAACCTTCGTTGCGATGACCTTCTTGCCCCCAACAGCAGGCGCCACCGATGTAAGGCCGCCCAGGCCTCCGATCCCTGCGCTGCTGCCCATGGTGCTGGGCTTGGTGTTGGCAGCGCTGAGGGCAGGGCAGCAGGTGGCTGCTGGGTCTCGGCCTCGCTGCTCATGGTTGCGGTGATGGTGAATGGGGCGGTGATGGTGAATGGGGCGGTGATGGTGACTGGGGCGGTGATGGTGACTGGGGCCGGCTGCGGCAGCTGTGGCTCCTACCGGGGGTGTGATGGTAACTAGGCCGGCGGCGGAGATGGGGCTGCTCAGGGCTCTCTGGGGTCCGCTCTCCGCTCCCGCTACCGATCAAACTCGCAAAGGCCTTTCTTAAAATCAAAATACCAAATTCCAGTGAGGAGGAGTTGAAAGGGACAATTCCAAACATATATGTCCTAGGACCCAGTGGGAAGAAATTGGAAAGCTCATTGGAAATTGGTGAAGCACATGCCCCAGCCCCAAGCTCACCATCCTGTGGTCACTGATACAGACACAGCAATCAGATGAAGCTCTGCCACTGGACCATGTTTACATTCCTAATAACCTGGACAATGATAAACTTCCCAAATAAATGCCTTGTCCTCTCAAGCCTTTGTTAGGCCTTATTATGGGAACAATTTCTCAGTTCTTCCACCTCCTGGTAAGAGATTGACTTCTTTCATCTTCATGATATTCATTGACATGTTTCAGATGCTGCAGCATTTACTTTGTACTAATCTCATTTCAGTACTCATGTCTTTTTGTTCTTTTCTCTTAGAAGCAACCATCCCCAGATGACCACAATCTGCTTTTCCCCAACAAAACTTCTAAGTTGGACCCCTCGATTGACACAATTTTAAAAAGGGAACTCAAAACTGCTTGCTCCTCGCTGCCCCCTTTCAGTTTTGAAGCAGCCAGAATGATTGGTGCCCCTTTTCTTCACAGAAGAAAGGAGTTCCTAAAGCAAAATTGTGTGTGGGGGGAATGAAGCCAGAATTAGGGACAGGCAGTTAGTGTAGAAATAGGGAAATGGATCAAATCGAGGAAATGAAGGCAATGAAAGCCATCTGCCTCTGGAAGTTGGAATAGCTATTCTTAAGAATCATGTAAGCACAGTGCAACTGATGGTGCTAAGGCAACAATACGAGAGAATACCGACTCAAGAGGATGAATATGCATGACACACGAATGAGCATGATTCCTCATTATGAACAACTAAAGGGGGGAATGTTGAGAACAAGGTGACATCTGTGCAGCCACGTTGTATGAACAAGTCATTTCGGGAACTGGCCCATAAAATCTCTACCCAGGGAAGGGCGCACAGGTACTACCCTTAAGAGACAATACAGGACAAACAGGACTACTGGGCCCCCGGGTGTCGCTGCCCATGGCAACAATTGTGCATGTATTTATTGGAGGTGGACTGGAAATAAAATACTTCTATTCCTGTGCTGCTTCCTTGCTTGTTTGCTTATTGCCTAGCTTATTGAGGAAAAAGAGATTGCCTGATTTGAGAGAAAGAGAGGCTTTGAGAGAAAGATAGGCTTTGCTTATAGAGAAAGTTTTAGAGAAAGAGAGACTTCTACGCTTATCAGAGATCTATTTCTTCTTAGAGTTGCATCCCGCATGCTGTGAACTGGTGCTACCTATCTGAGGGCTAGCTGCTTCTTCTAGCTTCTTCTTCTCTCCACTAGCTGCTTCTGCTTACTGCTGCTCCTTGCCTTCTGCCTACTGCCCACTTATATTCCCTCCAGGAGGTGGAGGGCAGGGCCACACCAGTTGAGATCAGGCAGAGGAGCCAGCTAGCCTATCATGGCAAAGATTAAAATGAGCAGGCCCAAGCAGAAGCACTCGGGAACACCTGTGCACGTGTTGTGTGCATGGACTTAACTGAATATGGTCAATGAAAAAACACCTAGTTGTGCTTATATCAATCCACCTCCTCACTGTCAATGTGATCAAAACAACCGCCATCCCAGTGCAGCCCACATGGCACAGCCCCCAACACCCGGGGTTTATCAAGGTTGTTAAGAGATATCTGTCTGAGAAATGGGCAGCTGCCTGGAAACCTTATCTATCAAGGACAGGGAAGGGGGCCTAGACCTGACACATCTCCTGCATAGTTCACCCAATCCCTCCTCCCTTCTTCCTCCAGGACCATTCAGTTTTGGCGGAACCCAATGATATTAAAATAAATTGGCAGGACCCAACCAAAAGAAAACAAATGTTTAGCTCTTCAAATGTTAACCAGTAATGTACAGGTCTTTGTATGTGAATGATTGGAAATTTCTTAAGTAGAGTGCTTTCTCATCCCTCGGGGCTGCTCCCCACCCAGTCATGGTAGTGGTTTGAGGGACAGGTTGCAATAAAACCTCGTTGTGTGATTTGCATTGCCGTGTGTGCACTTTGAGTTTCTGGGGATCAATTGATATTGAACCAAAATAGTAGCTTAGAAGGGGAAACCCGATAAATGGAATGTGATGTGTCCCAATTCAAAGATCACTTAAGACCCGTCTCCACACTGCATGCTCCACTGTGGTTAGCAATGACCACCCAATTCTCTGTGTGGCTCCTAGGCCTCTAGGCTAGTTTCCTGACTCTGAAGAAGTCCCGGGTTTTCCTAGTCCAGGGGTCAGAGGGCAAATCCACTGGTGCCGGTGCTAAGCTTGTTGACCCACAACCTCTCAGGCAGCCCTCGGTCCCAGCCTGTTCCACTGGACTTTGTGGGGGCTGATAGCCTGCAGCAGGAGCCAGGGGAGAAGGCTATCAACATGAATTGAGCAGCCAATGGAGCACAGCGCCACCTCACGGGACTGGATGGAACTGCAAGCTGTCAGGAATCAGTAGGAACAATTATCATGTCTGGACATGGACGGATTTATCTCGCACAGAACTGCCTACTGCTTGCAGCCTGGATTCTCATTGACTGGAAAAAAGGACAGAAAGATTGCTTTAAAAAGGCAAGACCCTGACACCCGCTCACTTCGTCTATCCTCTTATCCTCAGAGCAGAGCCAGTGCTTGTCTTGAATGTAAGCTTGAAGCAGCCAGGAGTGGAAAGCTCTATGGAAGCCATGGAAACCGTGGCCCCACTGTGGTCTCGGGACGCTCCTCTGTGACCTAAGGTAGAATCTGGGGTGCAGGTGCCATGTCCCCTGAACCAGTCTTCAAAGTTCTTGTTGCCCAAGGCTTCACAAACCATTTGGGGAGTGCAACCAAGTGCCTTCTCCACTGAAGTCTAGAAGCCCCGCGCCCTTCACAGCCTAGCTGCCCAATGCCTGCTCGCTCCTCTTTGATTACTTAGTTGAATGGTTCTCATGTCACAGGAGACCTGGTAAGCAACTGATGCGATTTTCTTAGTGGAAGTGAATGCACCTGAATGAATGTGGGATCAAGGTTATGACACTCAGCCACGGTCTCTCTGTAATGAATCTTGAGAGGAATAACTGAAATCATAAGGAGCAGAAAGTGAAATTGTATGAGGAATGTTTTCTTTTTGTCACCAGGTTTAGCTTCTGGGACCACAGACCCCATGAGACTTCAACACTTGCCTTTGCCTTGTTATATCTCCCAACAGCATCTGGCTAAATTGCTGAAGCACCCTCTCTGAGGGAAAAAGGCATAGCACAGGAGGAACAACTTCCTCTGCCTCACCCTTTCCTGAGATGATGGGCAAGATCCATCACCAAAACTGCCTTGTCCAATATGGGCAAGTCTCTGCTGTTTAGAATATTTCCAAGGAAAATGACAAAAGGGAATATAAGAAAAAGATAGGATCGAGGAATTTATAAGTAGTTTGTGAATGTATTGGCTAGGGTTGCATGTGTGAATGATCCCCAAATTCTCCATTCTTAGTCACCAGTTAGACATGTTCTCAATCCCACATTTTCCTGCCTCTGACCCTTCTCCTGGCTTCCTTGGATCCCTGATACAAATTTGTGCTCAGGGATTAGTATCATCCATTTTTGACCTAAAGGGAAGAGGGGAAATTTTTTTCCCTTAGGACACACCGCTGGTCTTGTGTATTGACATGCATAGAGTTCCTTGATGGATTCTTGTGAACAAGAGGATTAAGAATTCCTTAGGCATTGTTTGGCGTGGTCATGATTGCTTGTCCGCATACATTTTCACAAAGTTTGACTGTAAGTGATCAAGTGTTGTAACTCAGAGAAACCATCCCTCTGCTGGCGATATAGACCATCACTTAGAGTGCCTGCCTCACATGCTCCAGGCCCGGGTTCAAGTCCCCAGCTGCTCTGTTAGATTGAGGAGATAACAAACAAATGACACTGATTCAGAGCCTCCCAACCTTCCATCCTCTCACCTCTTATTTCTTTTCTCATCTATTCACAAAATCAATCAACACTGGAAAAGAGCACCATTTTCACATCCAACTCATTTCCACTCACACATTTGAGTTTGCAAATGTGCTCCGAGAGCACGGTGCTGCATACTCACCTGCATTTCTTCGGAGTACTGCTTCCACCACCTCACTCTACTCTCCTTAGGGCAGAGATCACCTGTCTCTCATGAGTATGCTTATGCAAATCATTCTTCACCACCTTCTTACACTGCGCATTGTTCACCAGGTTTCGGTGGCAGAAAGTACGAAATGACACCCGCACTTGTACCTGGAACTCTCCTGGCTTCTTGCACACACTCCCAAACTCACTGCCAATGAAGGGGACTTTCAAACCTGAGCACTTTCCATGAGAATCTCAATGTCAAATGGAAAACCAAGAGGTGAACAAAAAAACAGTTGCTCTTTTCCCTGGAGTTTCTCAGACACTTGTGCTTTGCGTTGGCTTGCATGTGACTTCTCCATGAATCTCAGTAGGATTTGGGGCTGAATCGATGTTTGCCTCTACCGCTAGCATTCAGGGGTATTATGGGGGATTTACAATGCGCTGTCCCAAAATCATTGGAGCTCCAGTGTCAAGAGGAATGGAGCCCATTTATAGACTCTTGTTAATATTGATGGACTTCCTCAAGAGATCCAGCAGAGAATTGGGTAAAGCAGAACAACAACTCGGATTGTGAGTTGCTCTCATGTTTACCGGGGATCTAGGAATGAATGCATTGTGCTTTGGAGGAAAAGGAATGACACAAGAACCCCTTTTCCAAGATGTCACACTGGAAGAAGAAATCAGTGACATTAGGCATATGGAATGTTTCCGGTGGAAGGAAACAAGTCAAGAAAGAATACCCATTTGACCATTTGCACATGCTTGTGGTATGCTTTTCCACCTCAGTAATTATATTCAAAGTTGGGTTATTATGGAACCACTTCTGTTTTGATATTCAGGTTTGCTGATGTAGGATCTTCACAAATGAATATTCATAGTCCTTTCAGGGATTAAATTTCTGAGATTGTGCTGCACTCTTCATTCAGAGAGCCAGGGATTTGTGTTGCATATCCCAGGATCAGCTGCTTTAAATTGGAGGTCGTGGGTAGATGTTGTGATGTTGGGAAGCCTTTGATCATGTTTCTTGTGCCAGAAAAATATAGGAATCAGCCTACATATATTCGGCTGACCCTTGGGAGGAACAGAAAGAGACAGGAATTTGCAAGGGCATTGATGTACTTCCAACGAAATAAGGGTCGGCGTTCGTGGCGGCATACTGAATGAATGGGAAATAACTACTTCCTCTCTTTGTAGTGTATGATGAGGCAGAATGTAAGTCGTGGAGTTGGCAGGCTGATCGTGAACAATGACGAGTTTTGTAGTGTCTCTTTTCCGAAATTGTTTTCCAGCATGACACTCCAGGATTTCTTGCCCCCCAAATGTCCTTACTCTCCCCTTTTCAATATTCAGCTTGGAAGATTTCTCCGTTCCAATTTCAGCACGGTCGATGTTCAAACCTGGTGTTAAGCCCTGTGAAACTGTGCTCATCATGCCATCACCAGGCGGTTATTTCACTCCCTGGTTTTTAGTCTGCTCCCTGACGGGGTTAGTTAGATGACTCCTGACAATATCCCACAGGGCTTTGCGACAGAGGGGCATTTGTCTGGTCAAGAAGACGAACCATTGTGCCAATGAATATTGCCAAGATATTTCTGCATCATGAGGAGGATTGTCGAGCCCCTGTAAAAATCCCAGGAGGTAAGTTTCTGGGTGCACCGGAGTCCTAATGCAGCAGCAAAGGAGGAGGGGCCTGGCAGTTGGAGTGAGCACAGAACAACTCTTCTTGTTTTTCAGGTTCATCCATTCATCACACCAACATGCTGAGTGAATGACTCCCTCCTGTCTACATGAGCCATCAGAGGAACCACACAACTTGACATGGAACACGGCCAACCCATGTTCCAGGTGTCTCCTTACCAGACATTGTAGGTTAGTAGGGGAATTTCGAAAGATGGAATGGGATGTGTCCCAATCCCATGATCACTTTTACCCCGGCGCTGCACTGCATGCACTACTGAGGTGACCACTTACCACCCTTCTCTCTCTCTGTGTCAGCTAGGCCTCTAGACTAGTTTCCTGACTCTGAAAGTAACCCGGGTTTTCCCAGTCCTGCAGGAGTGGGGTCGGAGGTCAAATACACTGGTACGGGTGCTAAGCTTCCTGAGCCATGTCCTCTCAGGCACACCTAGGTCCCAGCCTGTTCCATTAGACCTTGAGGGGGCTAATAGCCTGCATTAGAGCCAGGTAAGTGGGCTGTCAGTATGAATGCTGGGGACAAAGGAGCACAGCGCCACCTAGTGGGCCTGGTTTGAAGTACGAGCTTCCAAGCTTCAGTGGGAACCCTGGTCCTGCGGGGACATGGAGAGATTTATCGACCACGGGGATGCACACTGCTTACAGCCTGGTGTGTCAGTGACCAGGCAACAAGGATAGAATCATTTCTTTAAAAGGGCAAGATCCTGGCACCTGCTCCCTTGGTCTACCCTCTTACCCTCACAGCTAAGCCCATGCTTGTTTTGAATGTGGGCTTGAAGCAGCCAGGAGAAGAACACTCTCTGGTTGCCATGGGAACCATGGTGCCACCGTGTTCTCAGGCCGCTCCTCTGTGACCTCAGGTAGAATCTGGGGTGCAGGCACCATGTTCCATGAGCCAGTCTTCACAGTTCTTGTTGCCCAAGGCTTCACAAACCTTTTGGGGAGTGCAACCAAGTGCCTTCTCCAATGAAGCCTAGAAGTCCCGCGCCCTTCACAACCTAGCTGCCCAATGCCTGCTGGCTTCTCTCTGATTATTTAGTGTAAAGGTTCTCATGTCACAGGAGACCTGGTAAGCAACTGATGCGATTTTCTTAGTGGAAGTGAATGCACCTAAATGAATGTGGGATCAAGGTTATGACACTCAGCCACGGTCTCTCTGTAATGAATCTTGAGAGGAATAACTGAAATCATAAGGAGCAGAAAGTGAAATTGTATGAGGAATGTTTTCTTTTTGTCACCACGTTTTGCTTCTGGGACCACAGACCCCATGAGCCTTCAACACTTGCCTTTGCCTTTTTATATCTCACAACAGTATCTTGCTAAATTGGTGAAACACCCTCTCACTGAGGGAAACAGGCATAGCACAGGAGGAACAACTTCATCTGCCTCACCTTTTCCTGATTTTGGGGCAAGATCCATCAGAAAACCTGCCTTGTCCATTATGCACAGGTCTCTGCTGTTTAGAATATTTCCAAGGAAAATGACAAAAGGAAATATAAGAAAAAGATAGGATCGAGGAATTTATAAGTAGTTTGTGAATGTATTGGCTAGGGTTGCATGTGTGAATGATCCCCAAATTCTCCATTCTTAGTCACCAGTTAGACATGTTCTCAATCCCACATTTTCCTGCCTCTGACCCTTCTCCTGGCTTCCTTGGATCCCTGATACAAATTTGTGCTCAGGGATTAGTATCATCCATTTTTGACCTAAAGGGAAGAGGGGAAATTTTTTTCCCTTAGGACACACCGCTGGTCTTGTGTATTGACATGCATAGAGTTCCTTGATGGATTCTTGTGAACAAGAGGATTAAGAATTCCTTAGGCATGTTTGGCGTGGTCATGATTGCTTGTCCGCATACATTTTCACAAAGTTTGACTGTAAGTGATCAAGTGTTGTAACTCAGAGAAACCATCCCTCTGCTGGCGATATAGGCCATCACTTAGAGTGCCTGCCTCACATGCTCCAGGCCCGGGTTCAAGTCCCCAGCTGCTCTGTTAGATTGAGGAGATAACAAACAAATGACACTGACTCGGAGCCTCCCAACCTTCCATCCTCTCACCTCTTATTTCTTTTCTCATCTATTCACAAAATCAATCAACACTGGAAAAGAGCACCATTTTCACATCCAACTCATTTCCACTCACACATTTGAGTTTGCAAATGTGCTCCGAGAGCACGGTGCTGCATACTCACCTGCATTTCTTCGGAGTACTGCTTCCACCACCTCACTCTACTCTCCTTAGGGCAGAGATCACCCGTCTCTCATGAGTATGCTTATGCAAATCATTCTTCACCACCTTCTTACACTGCGCATTGTTCACCAGGTTTCGGTGGCAGAAAGTACGAAATGACACCCGCACTTGTACCTGGAACTCTCCTGGCTTCTTGCACACACTCCCAAACTCACTGCCAATGAAGGGGACTTTCAAACCTGAGCACTTTCCATGAGAATCTCAATGTCAAATGGAAAACCAAGAGGTGAACAAAAAAACAGTTGCTCTTTTCCCTGGAGTTTCTCAGACACTTGTGCTTTGCGTTGGCTTGCATGTGACTTCTCCATGAATCTCAGTAGGATTTGGGGCTGAATCGATGTTTGCCTCTACCGCTAGCATTCAGGGGTATTATGGGGGATTTACAATGCGCTGTCCCAAAATCATTGGAGCTCCAGTGTCAAGAGGAATGGAGCCCATTTATAGACTCTTGTTAATATTGATGGACTTCCTCAAGAGATCCAGCAGAGAATTGGGTAAAGCAGAACAACAACTCGGATTGTGAGTTGCTCTCATGTTTACCGGGGATCTAGGAATGAATGCATTGTCCTTTGGAGGGTTATGAATGACACGAGAACCCCTCTTTCCAAGATGTCACACTGGAAGAAGAAATCAGTGACATTAGGCATATGGAATGTTTCCGGTGGAAGGAAACAAGTCAAGAAAGAAAACGCATCTGACAATTTGCACATGCTTGCGGTATGCTTTCCTACCCAGTAATTCTATTCAAATGTTGGTTATTATGGAACCACTTCTGTTTTGATATTCAGGTTTTGCTGTCATAGGATCTTCGCAAGTGAATATTCATAGTTCTTTTGCGGATTACATTTCTGAGATTGTGCTGCACTCTTCATTCAGAGAGCCAGGGAATTGTTTTGCATATCCCAGGATCAGCTGCTTTAAATTGGAGGTCGTGGGTAGGTGCTATGATGTTGGGAAGCCTTTGGTCATGGTTCTTGTGCCAGAAAATTATAGGAATCAGCTTAGATATATTCGGCTGTCCCTTGGAGGAACAGAAAGAGACAGGAATTTGCAAGGGCATTGATGTACTATCAACGAAATTAGGGTCGGCGTTCATGGTGGCAAACAGAATGAATGGGCATTAACTACTTCATCTCTTTGTAGTGTATGATGAGGCGGAATATATGTCGTGGAACTGGCAGGCTTATCATGAACAATGACGAGTTTTGTAGTGTCTCTTTTCCGAAAATGTTTTCCAGCATGACACTCTCCAGGATTTCTTGCCTCCCAAATGTCCTTACTCACCCCTTTTGAATATTCAGTTTGGAAGCTCTGCACCATTCCACTTTTAGAAGGGTCTATGTTGAAAGCTGGTGTTATGCCCTGTGAAACTGTACTCATCATGCCATCACCAGGCTTTTATTTCATTCACGGGCTTGTAGGCTGCTTTCTCCCGGGGCTGGTTAGTTGATTCCTCACAATATCTCAGAGAGCCTTAGGACTGAGGGGCATTGGTCTGGTCAAGAAGACAAGCCATTGTGTGAATGCAGATTGGCAAGACATTTCTGCATCTTGAGTTGGTTTGACAGGCCTTTGAAAAATCCCACCAACTAAGTTTCTGGGGGCAACAGAGTCGTAAGGCAACAGCCAAGCAGGTGGGGCCTGGCAGTTGGAGTGAGCACAGAACTACTCTCCTTTCTTGTCACGTCCATTCTGTCCTCCATCCAACATGCTGAGTGAATGATTTGCTCCATTCTTCATGAGCCACAAGAGGAGCCAAACCCCTTCACGTGGAACCCACATATCCCATATTTCAGCTGTCTCCTTTGCAGATTTGTACATTAGTAGGGGAAACCCGACAGAAGGAATGTGATGTGTCCCAATTCAATGATCACTTAAACCCCTACGCTGCACTGCATGCTCTGCTGAGCTGAGCGCTCACCACCCATGTCCCTGTGTGGCTGCTAGGCCTCTAAGCTAGTTTCCTGAATCTGAAGAGAAGCCGGGCATTTACAATCCTTGAGGAGTGGGGTTGTAGTGTAAATCCACTGGTACCCGTGGTCAGCTTGTTGAGTCACGTCTTAGAAGGCACCACTCGGTCCCAGTCTGTTCCACTGGGCCATGTGGGGGCTAATAGCCAGCAGTAGAACCAGATGAGCGAGATTTCATTATGAATGGTGGGGCCAAAGGAGCACAGCTCCACCTAGTTGGGTGCCTGGGTAGTAGTGCGAACTGTCAGGCTACAGTGGGAATCCTCCTCCTGCCTGGATATGGAGGGATTTATTGCCCATGGGGCTGAATACCGCTTACAACCTGGTTTCTGGTTGTCCAGGCAACAAGGATGGAATCATTTCTTTATAAACACAAGACCCTGGCACCCGCTCCCTTCGTCTGTCCTCTTACCCTCACAGCTGAGCCGGTGCTTGTCTTGAATGTGGGCTTGAAGCAGACAAGCACTGAATGTTCTCTGCTTGCCATGGATTTCATGACGCCACTGTGTTCTCAGGCCAATCCTCTGTGACCTAAAGTGGAATCTGGGGTGCAGGAGGCATGTCACATGACCCAGTCTTCAAAATTCATGTTGCCCAAGGCTTCAAAAACCCTCTGGGGTGTGCAACCAACTGCCTTCTCCTACCGGAGCCTAGAAGCCCAGCACCCTTCACAACCTAACTGCCAGAGCCTGCTCCCTCCCCTTTCATTAGAGGACTTCTCCCATGAATGTTTCTCATATTACAGGACAACTGGTAAGCAATTGATGCGTATTTCTGAGTGGAAGTGTATGTACCTGAATGAATGTAGGACCAAGGATATGAATATCAGCCAGGATCTCTCTGTAATGAATCTTGAGAGTAATAACTGAAAATGTAAGGAGCAGAAAATTGAAACTGGATAAGGAATGTTTTATTTTGCCACCATGTTTAGATTCTGGGACCCCAGACCCCATGAGCCATCAACACTTGCCTTTGCCTTGTTATATCTCACAACAGCATCTGGCTAAATTGCTGAAGAACCCACTCACTGAGGGAAACAGGCATAGCACAGTAGGAAAATCTTCCAATGCCTCAACCTTTCCTGACAAGATGGGCAAGATCCATCACCAAAACTGGCTTGTCCATTAAGCAGAGGTCTCTGCTCTTTAGAATTTTTCAAAAGAAAATGACCAAAGGAAAATATTAAAAAATAGAATGGAGGAATTAATCAGAAGATTGTGAATATATTGGAGAGTGTTTCATGTGTGAATGATCCCAAAGTCTCCCTTCACAATCACCAATTGAGCATATTCTCAATCCCACATAGTCTTTCTGCTGCCCCTGATTCTGGCGTCCTTGGATCCCTGATACAAATTTGTGCTCAGAGGTGAGTTACATCCCTTTTTTCTCCTTAAGCAACTAGGGCAAATATCTGTTCCTCAGGACACACCGTGGCTCTTGGTGAAATGACATGCAAAAGAGTTCCTTGCTGGATTGTCATGAACAAAAGGATTAAGAACTCCTTAGATATTGCTTGTCTTAGTCATGATTGCTTCTCTGCATACTTTTTCACCAATTAGTACTGTTAGAGATCAAGTGTAGTAACTCAGAGCAGACGTTCCTGTACTGGCGTTATAGCCCATCATGTAGAGTGCCTGCCTCCCATGTTCCAGACCAGGGTTCCAGACCCTGGCAGCACTGTTAGTTCAGGGAAATTACAAACAGACAAATGAGACCGAATCGGGGCCTCCCAACCCTCCATCCTCTCACCTCTTACTTTTCTTTTCACCTCTCCTCACAAATGAATCAACACTGGAAAATAGCACCAGTTTCAGGAGCAACCCATTTCCAAGGACACCATTCAGTTTGCAAATGTGCTCCAAGACAGCAGTGCTGCACACTCACCTACCTTTCTTCACAGAACTACTCCCAAGACCTCACTCTACTCTCCTTAGGACAGAGATCACAGGTCTCTCATGAGAATGATTATGCCAATAATTCTTCACCACCTTCCTCCCCTGTGCATTGTTCACCAGGTTTTGGTGGCCAGAAATTCAAAATGACAACCGCACTTACACCTAGCTCTCTCCAGGATTTTGGGATATACTCCCATACCCTCTGACAATGAAGGGGGCTTCCACACCTGAGCACTTTCCACATGAACTGCAATGAAAACTGGAAAACCAAGTGGTGAACACAAAAGCCAGCCACTCTTGTCCCTGGAGTTTCTCAGACAGTTTGGCTTTGCAGTGGCTTGCTTGTGACTTCTTGATCATTAATGGGAGGCTTGAGGCTGATTTGATGTGGTTCTCTACTGGTAGGATTCAGGACTATCATAGGGTCTTTCAACCTACTTTCCCAATATCAATGGAGCTCCAGTGTCAAGAGGAATGGAGCCATTTTAGGCACTCTTGTTAATTTTGATGGATCTCCTCAAGAGATGCAGCCTAGAATTGGGTGAAGCATAACAAGTACTCGGGGTGTGAGTTGCTCTCATGTTTACCGGGGATCTGGGAATGAGTGCATTTTGCTTTGGACGGTAAGAAATGACACAAAACACCTCTTTCCAAGATCTCACACCAGAAGGAGGAAACCAGAGACATTAGGCATAGGGCCTGCGGGCGGGGTGGAAACATGTCAGAATAGAAAGTGGATTTGACACTTTGAAATGCGTGAGGTATGCTTTTTCTTCTCAGTAGCTGTATTAAACTGTTGGTTATCATGGAACCACTTCTGGTTTGATATTCATGTTTTACCATGGAGGGTCTTCATACTTGAATATTCATAGTCCTTTGGAGAATTACATTTCTGAGATTGTGTTGAACTCTTCATTCAGAGAGCCAGGGATTAGGGTTGCATATTCCAGGATCAGCTGGTTTAATTGTAGGTCTTGGTGTGGGAGCTGTGATGTTAGGAAAGCCTTTGCTCATGGTTCTCCTGCCAGAAAAATATAGGAATCAGTATACGTATATTCGACTGTCCGTTGGGAGCAACAGAAAGAGACAGGACTTTTCAGGGGCACTGATGTACTTGCAATGACATTAGGGTTGGTGTTCATGGTTGCATACAGAATGAACAGACAATAACTACTTTCTGTATTAGTATTGTATGATGAGGCTGTATATATATCGAGGGATTTGTGGGTTGAATATGAACAATGTCGAGTTTCATAGAATCTTCTCTGAAGATGTTTTCCAGGAAGACCCTCTGCACCTTTTCTCACCGACGAAATGTCCTTACTCTCCCCTTTGGAAAATTCAGTTTGGAGGCTCTGCACCATTCCACTTTCTGAAGGGTCTATGTTCAAAGCTGGTGTTATGCCCTGTGAAACTGTGCTCATCATGCCATCACCAGTCTTTTATTTCATTCATGGGCTTGTAGGCTGCTCCCTCCCAGGGCTGGTTAGTTGATTCCTGCCAATATCTCACAGAGACTTGGGACTGAGGGGCATTGGTCTGGTCAAGAAGACAAGCCATTGTGTGAATGCAGATTGGCAAGACATTTCTGCATCTTGAATTGGTTTGACAGGCCTTTGAAAAATCCCACCAACTGAGTTTCTGGGGGCAACAGAGTCGTAAGGCAGCAGCCAAGCAGGTGGGGCCTGGCAGTTGGAGTGAGCACAGAACTACTCTCCTTTCTTGTCACGTCCATTCTGTCCTCCGTCCAACATGCTGAGTGAATGATTTGCTCCATTCTTCATGAGCCACAAGAGGAGCCAAACCCCTTCACGTGGAACCCACATATCCCATATTTCAGCTGTCTCCTTTGCAGATTTGTACATTAGTAGGGGAAACCCGACAGAAGGAATGTGATGTGTCCCAATTCAATGATCACTTAAACCCCTACGCTGCACTGCATGCTCTGCTGAGCTGAGCGCTCACCACCCATGTCCCTGTGTGGCTGCTAGGCCTCTAAGCTAGTTTCCTGAATCTGAAGAGAAGCCGGGCATTTACAATCCTTGAGGAGTGGGGTTGTAGTGTAAATCCACTGGTACCCGTGGTCAGCTTGTTGAGCCAAGTCTTCGAAGGCACCACTCGGTCCCAGTCTGTTCCACTGGGCCATGTGGGGGCTAATAGCCAGCAGTAGAACCAGATGAGCGAGATTTCATTATGAATGGTGGGGCCAAAGGAGCACAGCTCCACCTAGTTGGGTGCCTGGGTAGTAGTGCGAACTGTCAGGCTACAGTGGGAATCCTCCTCCTGCCTGGATATGGAGGGATTTATTGCCCATGGGGCTGAATACCGCTTACAACCTGGTTTCTGGTTGTCCAGGCAACAAGGATGGAATCATTTCTTTATAAACACAAGACCCTGGCACCCGCTCCCTTCGTCTGTCCTCTTACCCTCACAGCTGAGCCGGTGCTTGTCTTGAATGTGGGCTTGAAGCAGACAAGCACTGAATGTTCTCTGCTTGCCATGGATTTCATGACGCCACTGTGTTCTCAGGCCAATCCTCTGTGACCTAAAGTGGAATCTGGGGTGCAGGAGGCATGTCACATGACCCAGTCTTCAAAATTCATGTTGCCCAAGGCTTCAAAAACCCTCTGGGGTGTGCAACCAACTGCCTTCTCCTACCGGAGCCTAGAAGCCCAGCACCCTTCACAACCTAACTGCCAGAGCCTGCTCCCTCCCCTTTCATTAGAGGACTTCTCCCATGAATGTTTCTCATATTACAGGACAACTGGTAAGCAATTGATGCGTATTTCTGAGTGGAAGTGTATGTACCTGAATGAATGTAGGACCAAGGATATGAATATCAGCCAGGATCTCTCTGTAATGAATCTTGAGAGTAATAACTGAAAATGTAAGGAGCAGAAAATTGAAACTGGATAAGGAATGTTTTATTTTGCCACCATGTTTAGATTCTGGGACCCCAGACCCCATGAGCCATCAACACTTGCCTTTGCCTTGTTATATCTCACAACAGCATCTGGCTAAATTGCTGAAGAACCCACTCACTGAGGGAAACAGGCATAGCACAGTAGGAAAATCTTCCAATGCCTCAACCTTTCCTGACAAGATGGGCAAGATCCATCACCAAAACTGGCTTGTCCATTAAGCAGAGGTCTCTGCTCTTTAGAATTTTTCAAAAGAAAATGACCAAAGGAAAATATTAAAAAATAGAATGGAGGAATTAATCAGAAGATTGTGAATATATTGGAGAGTGTTTCATGTGTGAATGATCCCAAAGTCTCCCTTCACAATCACCAATTGAGCATATTCTCAATCCCACATAGTCTTTCTGCTGCCCCTGATTCTGGCGTCCTTGGATCCCTGATACAAATTTGTGCTCAGAGGTGAGTTACATCCCTTTTTTCTCCTTAAGCAACTAGGGCAAATATCTGTTCCTCAGGACACACCGTGGCTCTTGGTGAAATGACATGCAAAAGAGTTCCTTGCTGGATTGTCATGAACAAAAGGATTAAGAACTCCTTAGATATTGCTTGTCTTAGTCATGATTGCTTCTCTGCATACTTTTTCACCAATTAGTACTGTTAGTGATCAAGTGTAGTAACTCAGAGCAGACGTTCCTGTACTGGCGTTATAGCCCATCATGTAGAGTGCCTGCCTCCCATGTTCCAGACCAGGGTTCCAGACCCTGGCAGCACTGTTAGATCAGGGAAATTACAAACAAACAAATGAGACCGAATCGGGGCCTCCCAACCCTCCATCCTCTCACCTCTTACTTTTCTTTTCTCCTCTCCTCACAAATGAATCAACACTGGAAAATAGCACCAGTTTCAGGAGCAACCCATTTCCAAGGACACCATTCAGTTTGCAAATGTGCTCCAAGACAGCAGTGCTGCACACTCACCTACCTTTCTTCACAGAACTACTCCCAAGACCTCACTCTACTCTCCTTAGGACAGAGATCACGGGTCTCTCATGAGAATGATTATGCCAATAATTCTTCACCACCTTCCTCCCCTGCGCATTGTTCACCAGGTTTTGGTGGCCAGAAATTCAAAATGACAACCGCACTTACACCTAGCTCTCTCCAGGATTTTGGGATATACTCCCATACCCTCTGACAATGAAGGGGGCTTCCACACCTGAGCACTTTCCACATGAACTGCAATGAAAACTGGAAAACCAAGTGGTGAACACAAAAGCCAGCCACTCTTGTCCCTGGAGTTTCTCAGACAGTTTGGCTTTGCAGTGGCTTGCTTGTGACTTCTTGATCATTAATGGGAGGCTTGAGGCTGATTTGATGTGGTTCTCTACTGGTAGGATTCAGGACTATCATAGGGTCTTTCAACCTACTTTCCCAATATCAATGGAGCTCCAGTGTCAAGAGGAATGGAGCCATTTTAGGCACTCTTGTTAATTTTGATGGATCTCCTCAAGAGATGCAGCCTAGATTTGGGTGAAGCATAACAAGTACTCGGGGTGTGCGTTGCTCTCATGTTTACCGGGGATCTGGGAATGAGTGCATGGTGCTTTGGACGGTAAGAAATGACACAAAACACCTCTTTCCAAGATCTCACACCAGAAGGAGGAAACCAGAGACATTAGGCATAGGGCCTGCGGGCGGGGTGGAAACATGTCAGAATAGAAAGTGGATTTGACACTTTGAAATGCGTGAGGTATGCTTTTTCTTCTCAGTAGCTGTATTAAACTGTTGGTTATCATGGAACCACTTCTGGTTTGATATTCATGTTTTACCATGGAGGGTCTTCATACTTGAATATTCATAGTCCTTTGGAGAATTACATTTCTGAGATTGTGTTGAACTCTTCATTCAGAGAGCCAGGGATTAGGGTTGCATATTCCAGGATCAGCTGGTTTAATTGTAGGTCTTGGTGTGGGAGCTGTGATGTTAGGAAAGCCTTTGCTCATGGTTCTCCTGCCAGAAAAATATAGGAATCAGTATACGTATATTCGACTGTCCGTTGGGAGCAACAGAAAGAGACAGGACTTTTCAGGGGCACTGATGTACTTGCAATGACATTAGGGTTGGTGTTCATGGTTGCATACAGAATGAACAGACAATAACTACTTTCTGTATTAGTATTGTATGATGAGGCTGTATATATATCGAGGGATTTGTGGGTTGAATATGAACAATGTCGAGTTTCATAGAATCTTCTCTGAAGATGTTTTCCAGGAAGACCCTCTGCACCTTTTCTCACCGACGAAATGTCCTTACTCTCCCCTTTGGAAAATTCAGTTTGGAGGCTCTGCACCATTCCACTTTCTGAAGGGTCTATGTTCAAAGCTGGTGTTATGCCCTGTGAAACTGTGCTCATCATGCCATCACCAGTCTTTTATTTCATTCATGGGCTTGTAGGCTGCTCCCTCCCAGGGCTGGTTAGTTGATTCCTGCCAATATCTCACAGAGACTTGGGACTGAGGGGCATTGGTCTGGTCAAGAAGACAAGCCATTGTGTGAATGCAGATTGGCAAGACATTTCTGCATCTTGAATTGGTTTGACAGGCCTTTGAAAAATCCCACCAACTGAGTTTCTGGGGGCAACAGAGTCGTAAGGCAGCAGCCAAGCAGGTGGGGCCTGGCAGTTGGAGTGAGCACAGAACTACTCTCCTTTCTTGTCACGTCCATTCTGTCCTCCGTCCAACATGCTGAGTGAATGATTTGCTCCATTCTTCATGAGCCACCAGAGGAGCCAAACCCCTTCACGTGGAACCCACATATCCCATATTTCAGCTGTCTCCTTTGCAGATTTGTACATTAGTAGGGGAAACCCGACAGATGGAATGTGATGTGTCCCAATTCAATGATCACTTAAACCCCTACGCTGCACTGCATGCTCTGCTGAGCTGAGCGCTCACCACCCATCTCCCTGTGTGGCTGCTAGGCCTCTAAGCTAGTTTCCTGAATCTGAAGAGAAGCCGGGCATTTACAATCCTTGAGGAGTGGGGTTGTAGTGTAAATCCACTGGTACCCGTGGTCAGCTTGTTGAGTCACGTCTTAGAAGGCACCACTCGGTCCCAGTCTGTTCCACTGGGCCATGTGGGGGCTAATAGCCAGCAGTAGAACCAGATGAGCGAGATTTCATTATGAATGGTGGGGCCAAAGGAGCACAGCTCCACCTAGTTGGGTGCCTGGGTAGTAGTGCGAACTGTCAGGCTACAGTGGGAATCCTCCTCCTGCCTGGATATGGAGGGATTTATTGCCCATGGGGCTGAATACCGCTTACAACCTGGTTTCTGGTTGTCCAGGCAACAAGGATGGAATCATTTCTTTATAAACACAAGACCCTGGCACCCGCTCCCTTCGTCTGTCCTCTTACCCTCACAGCTGAGCCGGTGCTTGTCTTGAATGTGGGCTTGAAGCAGACAAGCACTGAATGTTCTCTGCTTGCCATGGATTTCATGACGCCACTGTGTTCTCAGGCCAATCCTCTGTGACCTAAAGTGGAATCTGGGGTGCAGGAGGCATGTCACATGACCCAGTCTTCAAAATTCATGTTGCCCAAGGCTTCAAAAACCCTCTGGGGTGTGCAACCAACTGCCTTCTCCTACCGGAGCCTAGAAGCCCAGCACCCTTCACAACCTAACTGCCAGAGCCTGCTCCCTCCCCTTTGATTAGAGGACTTCTCCCATGAATGTTTCTCATATTACAGGACAACTGGTAAGCAATTGATGCGTATTTCTGAGTGGAAGTGTATGTACCTGAATGAATGTAGGACCAAGGATATGAATATCAGCCAGGATCTCTCTGTAATGAATCTTGAGAGTAATAACTGAAAATGTAAGGAGCAGAAAATTGAAACTGGATAAGGAATGTTTTATTTTGCCACCATGTTTAGATTCTGGGACCCCAGACCCCATGAGCCATCAACACTTGCCTTTGCCTTGTTATATCTCACAACAGCATCTGGCTAAATTGCTGAAGAACCCACTCACTGAGGGAAACAGGCATAGCACAGTAGGAAAATCTTCCAATGCCTCAACCTTTCCTGACAAGATGGGCAAGATCCATCACCAAAACTGGCTTGTCCATTAAGCAGAGGTCTCTGCTCTTTAGAATTTTTCAAAAGAAAATGACCAAAGGAAAATATTAAAAAATAGAATGGAGGAATTAATCAGAAGATTGTGAATATATTGGAGAGTGTTTCATGTGTGAATGATCCCAAAGTCTCCCTTCACAATCACCAATTGAGCATATTCTCAATCCCACATAGTCTTTCTGCTGCCCCTGATTCTGGCGTCCTTGGATCCCTAATACAAATTTGTGCTCAGAGGTGAGTTACATCCCTTTTTTCTCCTTAAGCAACTAGGGCAAATATCTGTTCCTCAGGACACACCGTGGCTCTTGGTGAAATGACATGCAAAAGAGTTCCTTGCTGGATTGTCATGAACAAAAGGATTAAGAACTCCTTAGATATTGCTTGTCTTAGTCATGATTGCTTCTCTGCATACTTTTTCACCAATTAGTACTGTTAGTGATCAAGTGTAGTAACTCAGAGCAGACGTTCGTGTACTGGCGTTATAGCCCATCATGTAGAGTGCCTGCCTCCCATGTTCCAGACCAGGGTTCCAGACCCTGGCAGCACTGTTAGTTCAGGGAAATTACAAACAGACAAATGAGACCGAATCGGGGCCTCCCAACCCTCCATCCTCTCACCTCTTACTTTTCTTTTCTCCTCTCCTCACAAATGAATCAACACTGGAAAACAGCACCAGTTTCAGGAGCAACCCATTTCCAAGGACACCATTCAGTTTGCAAATGTGCTCCAAGACAGCAGTGCTGCACACTCACCTACCTTTCTTCAGAGAACTACTTCCAAGACCTCACTCTACTCTTCTTAGGACAGAGATCACGGGTCTCTCATGAGAATGATTATGCCAATAATTCTTCACCACCTTCCTCCCCTGCACATTGTTCACCAGGTTTTGGTGGCCAGAAATTCAAAATGACAACTGCACTTACACCTAGCTCTCTCCAGGATTTTGGGATATACTCCCATACCCTCTGACAATGAAGGGGGCTTCCACACCTGAGCACTTTCCACATGAACTTCAATGAAAACTGGAAAACCAAGTGGTGAACACAAAAGCCAGCCACTCTTGTCCCTGGAGTTTCTCAGACAGTTTGGCTTTGCAGTGGCTTGCTTGTGACTTCTTGATCATTAATGGGAGGCTTGAGGCTGATTTGATGTGGTTCTCTACTGGTAGGATTCAGGACTATCATAGGGTCTTTCAACCTACTTTCCCAATATCAATGGAGCTCCAGTGTCAAGAGGAATGGAGCCATTTTAGGCACTCTTGTTAATTTTGATGGATCTCCTCAAGAGATGCAGCCTAGATTTGGGTGAAGCATAACAAGTACTCGGGGTGTGCGTTGCTCTCATGTTTACCGGGGATCTGGGAATGAGTGCATGGTGCTTTGGACGGTAAGAAATGACACAAAACACCTCTTTCCAAGATCTCACACCAGAAGGAGGAAACCAGAGACATTAGGCATAGGGCCTGCGGGCGGGGTGGAAACATGTCAGAATAGAAAGTGGATTTGACACTTTGAAATGCGTGAGGTATGCTTTTTCTTCTCAGTAGCTGTATTAAACTGTTGGTTATCATGGAACCACTTCTGGTTTGATATTCATGTTTTACCATGGAGGGTCTTCATACTTGAATATTCATAGTCCTTTGGAGAATTACATTTCTGAGATTGTGTTGAACTCTTCATTCAGAGAGCCAGGGATTAGGGTTGCATATTCCAGGATCAGCTGGTTTAAATTGTAGGTCTTGGTGTGGGAGCTGTGATGTTAGGAAAGCCTTTGCTCATGGTTCTCCTGCCAGAAAAATATAGGAATCAGTATACGTATATTCGACTGTCCGTTGGGAGCAACAGAAAGAGACAGGACTTTTCAGGGGCACTGATGTACTTGCAATGACATTAGGGTTGGTGTTCATGGTTGCATACAGAATGAACAGACAATAACTACTTTCTGTATTAGTATTGTATGATGAGGCTGTATATATATCGAGGGATTTGTGGGTTGAATATGAACAATGTCGAGTTTCATAGAATCTTCTCTGAAGATGTTTTCCAGGAAGACCCTCTGCACCTTTTCTCACCGACGAAATGTCCTTACTCTCCCCTTTGGAAAATTCAGTTTGGAGGCTCTGCACCATTCCACTTTCTGAAGGGTCTATGTTCAAAGCTGGTGTTATGCCCTGTGAAACTGTGCTCATCATGCCATCACCAGTCTTTTATTTCATTCATGGGCTTGTAGGCTGCTCCCTCCCAGGGCTGGTTAGTTGATTCCTGCCAATATCTCACAGAGACTTGGGACTGAGGGGCATTGGTCTGGTCAAGAAGACAAGCCATTGTGTGAATGCAGATTGGCAAGACATTTCTGCATCTTGAATTGGTTTGACAGGCCTTTGAAAAATCCCACCAACTGAGTTTCTGGGGGCAACAGAGTCGTAAGGCAGCAGCCAAGCAGGTGGGGCCTGGCAGTTGGAGTGAGCACAGAACTACTCTCCTTTCTTGTCACGTCCATTCTGTCCTCCGTCCAACATGCTGAGTGAATGATTCGCTCCATTCTTCATGAGCCACAAGAGGAGTCAAACCCCTTCATGTGGAACCCACATTTCCCATATTTCAGCTGTCTCCTTTGCCGATTTGTACGTTAGTAGGGGAAACCCGACAGAAGAATGTGATGTGTCCCAATTCAATGATCACTTAAACCCCTACGCTGCACTGCATGCTCTGCTGAGCTGAGCGCTCACCACCCATGTCCCTGTGTGGCTGCTAGGCCTCTAAGCTAGTTTCCTGAATCTGAAGAGAAGCCTGGCATTTACAGTTCTTCAGGAGTGGGGTCGTAGTGCAAATCCACTGGTGCCCGTGGTCAGCTTGTTGAGCCAAGTCTTCGAAGGCACCACTCGGTCCCAGTCTGTTCCACTGGACCTTGTGGGGGCTAATAGCCAGCAGTAGAACCAGATGAGTGGGATTTCATTATGAATGGTGGGGCCAAAGGAGCACAGCGCCACCTAGTTGGGTGCCTGGGTGGTAGTGCGAGCTGTCAGGCTACAGTGGGAATCCTCCTCCTGCCTGGATATGGAGGGATTTATTGCCCATGGGGCTGAATACCGCTTACAACCTGGTTTCTGGTTGTCCAGGCAACAAGGATAGAATCATTTCTTTATAAACACAAGACCCTGGCACCCGCTCCCTTCGTCTGTCCTCTTACCCTCACAGCTGAGCCGGTGCTTGTCTTGAATGTGGGCTTGAAGCAGCCAGGAGCTGAATGTTCTCTGGTTGCCATGGGATCCGTGATGCCACCATGTTCTCAGGCCACTCCTCTGTGACCTCAGGTGGAATCTGGGGTGCAGGAGGCATGTCACATGAGCCAGTCTTCAAAATTCATGTTGCCCAAGGCTTCAAAAACCCTCTGGGGTGTGCAACAAACTGCATTCTCCTACTGGAGCATAGAAGCCCAGCACCCTTCACAACCTAACTGCCCAGAGCCTGCTCCCTCCTTTTTCATTAGAGGACTTCTCCCATGAATGTTTCTCATATCACAGGACAACTGGTAAGCAATTGATGCATTTTTCTGAGTGGAAGTGAATGCACATGAATGAATTTAGGATCAAGGATATGAATATCAGCCAGGATCTCTCTGTAATGAATCTTGAGAGTAATAACTGAAAACATAAGGAGCAAAATTTGAAACTGGATGAGGAATGTTTTATTTTGCCACCATGTTTAGATTCTGGGACCCCAGACCCCATGAGCCATCAACACTTGCCTTTGCCTTGTTATATCTCACAACAGCATCTGGCTAAATTGCTGAAGCAACCTCTCACTGAGGGAAACAGGCATAGCACAGTAGGAAAATCTTCCACTGCCTCACACTTTCCTGAGAGAATGGGCAAGATCCATCACCAAAACTGGCTTGTCCATTATGCAGAGGTCTCTGCTGTTTAGAATTTTTCAAAAGAAAATGACCAACCGAACAATATTTAAAAAATAGATTGGAGGAATTAATCAGTAGATTGTGAATATATTGGCTAGTGTTTCATATGTGAATGATCCCATAGTCTCCATTTGTAGTCACCAATTGAGCATATTCTCAATCCCACATAGTCTTTCTGCTGCCCTGCTTCTGGCATCCTTGGATCCCTGATACAAATTTGTGCTCAGAGATTAGTTACATCCATTTTCCTCCTTAAGCGACTAGGGCAAATATATGTCCCTCAGGACACACCAGGGCTCCTGGGGAGTTGACATGCAAAAGAGATCCTTGCTGGATTGTCATGAACAAGAGGATTAAGAACTCCTTAGACATTGTTTGTCTTGGTAATCATTGCTTCTCTGCATACTTTTTCACCAATTATTACTGTTAGAGATCAAGTGTAGTAACTCAGAGCAGAAGTTCATGTACTGGCATTATAGTCCATCACGTAGAGTGCCTTCCTCCCATGTTCTAGACCAGGGTCCGAGACCCAGGCAGCACTGTTAGTTCAAGGAAATTACAAATAGACAAATGAGACCAAATCGGGGCCTCCCAACCCTCCATCCTCTCACCTTTTAATTTTCTTTTCTCCTCTCCTCACAAATGAATCAACACTGGAAAACAGCAACAATTTCACAAGCAACCCAATTCCACAGACACCATTCAGTTTGGAAATGTGCTCCAAGACAGCAGTGCTGCACACTCACCCACCTTTCTTCAGAGAACTACTTCCAAGGCCTCACTCTACTCTCCTTAGGACAGAGATCACGGGTCCTCATGAGATTGATTATGCCAATAATTCTTCACCACCTTCCTCCCCTGCGCATTGTTCACCAGGTTTTGGTGGCTGGAAATTCAAAATGACAACCGCACTTACACCTAGCTCTCTCCAGGATTTTGGGATAAACTCCCATACCCTCTGAAAACGAAGGGGGCTTCCACACCTGAGCACTTTCCACGTGAACCTCAATGAAAACTGGAAAACCAAGAGGTGAACACAAAAGACAGCTGCTCTTGTCTCTGGAGTTTCTCTGACAGTTTGGCTTTGCAGTGGCTTGCTTGTGACTTCTTGATGAATAATGGGAGGCTTCAGGCTGATTTGATGTGGGCCTCTACTGCTGGGATTCAGGACTATCATGGGGTTTTACAACCTTTTCTTCCAATACCATTGGAGCTCCAGTGTCAAGAGGAATGAAGCCCTTTTAGGCACTCTTGTTAATTTTCATGGACCTCCTCAAGAGACACAGCCTAGAATTGGGAAAAGTAATCCCCCAAAGGTCTATGAATATTCAAGTGTTGAGGACCCTACATCAGCAAAACCTGAACATCAAAGCAGAAGTGGCTTCATAATAACCAACATTTTAGTAGAATTACTGAGAAGAAAAGCATACCTCCAGCATTTGCAAAGTGTCAAATCCGCTTTCTTTCTTGACATGTTTCTGTCCCCCGCCCACATGCCATATGCCTAATATTTCTGGTTTCCTCCTTCTGGTGTGAGATCTTGGAAAGAGGTGTTGTTTTTTGTCATTTTAACCTCCAAAGCACAATGCATTCATTCCCAGATCCCCGGTAAACGTGAGAACAACTCACACCCTGAGTTGTTGTTATGCTCCACCCAATTCTGGGCTGCATCTCTTGAGGAGGTGCATCAAAATTAACAAGAGTGCATAAAAGGGCTCCATTCCTCTTGTCGCTGGAGCTCCAATGATATTGGGAGAGTAGGTTGTAAATCCCCCATGATACTATTGAATGCTACCAATAGAGGCTCACACCAATTCAGTCCCAAATCCTACCATTATTCATCAAGAAGTCACAAGCAAGTCACTGCAAAGCCAAACTGCCAGAGAAAGTCCAGGGACAAGAGTGGCTGTCCTTTGTGTTCACCTCTTGGTTTTCCAGTTGACATTGAGGCTCACGTGGAAAGTGCTCAGGTGTGGAAGTCCCCTTCATTGGCAGAGGGTTTGGGAGGGTGTCCAAGAAGCCTGGAGTGAGCCAGGTATGAGTGCGGTTGTCACTGTGAGTTTCCTGCCACCAAAACCTGGTGAACAATGAGCAGGGGAGGTAGGTGGTGAAGAACTTTTGGCATAAGCATACTCATGAGAGACTCGTGATCTCTGTCCTAAAGAGAGTAGAGTGAGGTCGTGGAAGTGGTGCTCTGAAGAAATGCAGGTGAGTGTGCAGCAGTGCTGTCTTGGAGCACATTTGCAAACTGAAAGTGTCCTTGGAAATGGGTTGCACGTGAAACTAGTTCTGTTTTGCAGTGTTGATTCATTTTGTGAGGAGAGGAGAAGAGAAAACTAAGAGGTGAGAAGATGGAGGTCTGGGAGGCTCCGATTTGGTCTCATTTGTTTGTTTGTAATTTCTGCAACCTAACAGTGCTGGGGTCTCAAACCCTGGTCTCCAGCATGGGAGGCAGGCTCTCTACGTGATGGGCTATATAGCCAACATAGGAATGTCTGCTCTGAGTTACAACACTTGATCACTTAGAGTCCTAATTGGTGAAAAAGTATGTGGACAAGCAATCATGACCAAGCTAAACAATGCCTCAGGAATTCTTAATCGTCTTGTTCATGACAATCCAGCAAGGAACTCCTTTGTTTGTCAATACCGAAGACCAGCAATGTGTCCTGAGGGACAGATTTCTCACCTCTTCATGTAAGGAGGAAAATGGATGTAACTGATCTCTGAGCACAAATTTGTATCAGGGATCTATGAACACCAGGAGTAGTGACAGATGCAGGACTCTATGGGATTGAGAGTATGCTAAATTGGTGACTATGAATGGAGATTTTGGGATCATTCACATATTCAACACAAGCCAATATATTCACAATCTACTGATTAATTCCTCAATCCTATTTTATAAATATTGTTCTGTTTCTCATTTTCTTATGAAAAATTCTAAATGGAAGAGACCTCTACATAATAGACAAGCCAGTTTTGGTGATGGATCTTGCCTATCATATCAGGAAAGGTTGAGCCAGAGGAAGTTGTTCCTCCTGTGCTATGCCTGTTTCCCTCAGTGAGGGGGTGCTTCAGAAATTTAGCTGGATGCTGTTGTGAGATATAACAAGGCAAAGGCAAGTGTTGATGGCTCATTGTGTCTGGGGCTCCAGAAGGGAAATGTGGAGGCAAAAAGAAAACATTCCTCATCCAATTTCAATTTTCTGCTTGTTATGTTTTCAGTTATTACTCTCAAGATTCAATACAGAGAGATCCTGGCTGAAAGTCATATCCTTGATCCTACATTCATTCAGGTGCATTCACTTCCACTCAGAAAAATGCATCAATTGCTTACCAGTTCTCCTGTAATATGAGAAACATTCATGGGAGAACTCCTCTAATCAAAGGGGAGGGAGCAGGCTCTGGGCAGCTATGTTGTGTAGGGAGCAGTGCTTCTAGGCTCCAGTAGCAGAAGGCACTTGGTTGAACTCCCCAGAGGGTTTTTGAAGCCTTGGGCAACATGAACTTTGAAGACAGGCTCAAGTGACTGGTGCCTGCACTCAAGATTTCACCTGAGGTCACAGAGCAGCGGCCCCAGAACATGGTGGCTTCATGGATCCCATGGCAACCAGAGAGCCTTCCTCTCCTGGCCACTTCAAGCTCACGTTCAAGAGAATCACGGGCTCAACTGTGAAGATAAGAGGATAGACAAAGGGAGAGGGTGCCAGTGTCTTGTGTTTTTAAAGAAATGAATCTATCCTTGTTGTCTGGTCAAGTAAAAACCAGGCTGTAAGCGGTATACAGCCCTGTGGGCGATAAATCCCTCCATATCCAGGCAGGAACAGGGTTCCCACTGAGCCTGACAGATTGCACCTCCATTCAGGCCTGCTGGGTGGTACTGTGCTTCATTAGCCCCACCATTCATACTGACAGACTGCTCACCTGTCTCTACTGCAGGCTGTTATCCTCCACACAGTCCAGTGGAACAGCTGGGACTGAAGTGTGCCTGAGAATATCTGACTCTACAAGCTTACCACTGTAACTTTACTCTCCGATCCCACTCCTGCAGGACTCAGAATTCCAGGGTTTTCATCAGAGTCAGGAAACTAGCCTAGAGGCCTAGCAGGCACACAGAGAGGTGGGTGGTGAGCGCTCAGCTCAGCAGAGCATGCAGTGCAGCGCCGGGGCTTAAGTGATCATTGAATTGGGACACATCACATTCCATCTGTCGGATTTCCCCTACTAACCTACAAAGTCTGCAAAGGAAACAGTTAGAACATGGGATGTGCATGTTCCAAGTGCAGGTGTTTGGCTGCTCTGGTGGCTCATGAAGAAAGGAGGGAGTCATTCACTCAGCATGTTCAATGGAGGACAGAATGGATTTGACAAGAAAGGAGTGTAGTTCTGTGCTCACTCCAACAGCCAGGCCCCACCTGCTTGGCTGCTGCATTAGGACTCTGCTGCACCCAGAAACTTACCTGATGGAATTTTTCCATGGGCACTTCAAACCACCTCAAGATGCAGAAATGTCTTGCCAATCTGCATTCACACAAAGGTTTGTCTTCATGAGCAGGCAAATGACCTTCGGTCCCAAGGGTCCTTGAGATATTGCCAGGAGTCATCTAACCAGCCCCAGGAGGTAGCAGCCTACAAGCCTGTGAATGAAATGAAAGCCTGGTAATGGCATGATAAGCACAGTTTCACAGGGCATAACACCAGCTTTGAATATGTCCTATTGAAATTGCAATGGTGCAGATCTTCCAAACTGAATTTTCAAATGTTGAGAGTAAGAACTTTTGGGGGGCAAGAACAGTTGGAGAGGGTCTTCCTGGAAAAAACTTCAGAGAAGAGATGCTATGAAATTTGTCATTGTTCATGTTCAATCCACAAATTTCTGGACATATAGACTGCCACTTCAAACACTACTAATACTGGAAGTAGTTATTTTCCGTTCATTCTATATGCAACCCTGAACACCGACCCTAATGTCATTGCAAGTACATCAATGTCCTTGAAAAGTTCTGTCTCTTTCTGTTGTTCACAAAGGACTACCGAATATTCTTATAATGATTCTTATATTATTCTGGCACAAGAACCATGAGCAAAGGCTTTCCTAAGATCACAGCACCTACCCCACGACCTAAAATTTAAACCAGCTTATCCTGGAATATGCAACTCTTATCCCTGATTCTCTGAATGAAGAGTTCACCACAATCTCATAAAATAATCCCCCAAAGGTCTATGAATATTCAAGTGTGAACACCCTACATCGGCAAAAAATGAATATCAAACCAGAAGTGGTTCCATAATAACCAACACTTTAATAGAATTACTGAGAAGAAAAAGTATACCTCAAGCATTTGCAAAGTGTCAAATCTGCATTCTTTCTTGACATGTTTCTATATCCCACCCACATGCCATATGCCTAATGTCTCTGTTTTCCTCCTTCCCATTTGAGATCTTGGAAAGAGGTGTTTTGTGTCATTCCTTACCCTCCTAAGAACAATGCATTCTTTCCCAGATCCCCGGTGAACATGAGACCAACTCTCACACCGAGTTTTTGTTATTCTTCATCTAATTCTAGGCTGCATCTCTTGAGGAGATCCATCAAAATTAACAAGAGTGCATAAAAGGGCTTCATTCCTCTTGACACTGGAGCTCCAATGATATATTGAATGTAGGTTGTAAATCTCCTGTGAGAGTCCTGAAGGCTGGCAATAGAGACTCACATGAATTGAGTCCCACATCCTGCCATTATTTATCAAGAAGTCACAAACAAGCCACCGCATAGTCAAACTGTCAGAGAAACTACAGGGACAAGAGTGGCTGTCTTTTGTGTTCACCTCTTGGTTTTCCACTTGACATTGAAGTTCATGTGGAAAGGGCTCAGGTGTGGAAGTCCCCTTCATTGGCAGAGTGTATGGGAGTATGTCCAAAATGCATGGAGAGAGCCAGGTTTAAGTGCTGTTGTCATTGTGTTGTCAATTTCCTGCCACCCAAACCTGGTGAACAATGTACAGGGAAGGAAGGTGATGAAGAATTATTTGCATAAGCATACTCATGAGAGACCCATGATCTGTGTCCTAAGGGGAGTAGTGTGACGTCGTGGAAGTAGTACTTTGAAGAAATGCAGGTGAGTGTGCAGCACTGCTCTCTTGGAGCACATTTGCAAACTGCAAGTTGTCCGTGGAAATGGGTTGCATGTGAAACTGGTTCTGTTTTGCAGTGTTGATTCATTCTGTGAGGAGAGTTGAAAAGAAAATTAAGAGGTGAGACAATGGAGGGTTGGGAGGCTCTGATTCAGGCTCATTTGTTTGTTTGTAATTTCCAGAATCTAACAGTGCTGGGGTCTCGAACCCTGTTCTTGAGAATGGAAGGCAGGTTCTCTATGTGATGGGATCTAACACCAGCACAGGAATGTCTGCTCTGAGTTACAACACTTGATCACTTACAGTACTAATTGGTGAAAAAGTATGCAGACCAGCAATCATGATGAAGCCATACAATATCGCGTCCCACTGCGTCCCTTTCTGGCCGCAGAAAGACACGACATACGTCTGAAGCTTCAGAAGTTTATTGTGCACGGTCTTCCTTCCTTTCCTTCCTTTCTGTCCCTCTCTCTTTTACTCTCTCTCTCTCACTTTCCCCCTCCTGCGCTCTCCTCTCTCCCTCTTACTTAGCCGTTCCTCTCCTTCTCTCACTCTGCTCTCGCCTGCTTCGGCCGCTTCTGCACTCTCCTGCTTTCATCCGCTTCTGCGACCGCCTTCCACCTCTCTCTTGCACTCTCTTCTGCATAACCCCCTCCCCCAGGAAGACGCCAAGCTTATATACACTTCAACCAATCAGGGGAGAGTACACGAGGTAAACGCGCGGACAGCTGCAGGCATAGAACAGTTACGCGAGGGAGGCATGCTCTAATCAATTAGCCACTCATCAGAATTTGCTGGTTGTTTACTGTATAGCTAGCCGCTTTTGGCCCAGCACCAGGCGCCATCTTGACTATGCTCGAGGCTCCGGAAACCCCGACAGATCCCCCTTCTTTATTATTAAACTAAGGCTCGGGACCGTGTCTGTCTTAGGTTGAGTGGTCAGCATATGTCCTTACCCGTCATCAGAGTCTGCAGAGCATGCTGCAGCTCCTGTCTTAGGTCGGTACATAGCCACCTTCTTCATTACCCGTCTCTGACTACCGATCCAGCATCAAGAGCCACACTAATGGGGGGCTGTCGGCCTTTAGGGCGGTCATGGCCTGATGGAAGATAATTTGATCTTTCTATCGGCTAGCTCGTAGATGCATGCCAAAACAAATGGAGAGAAGGAGGCCAAGGCAGAGGAATACTATCCTAGCTCCTAAGCCTGCCCACTGTTTGACAAATCTATAAACATTAACAAAATAGACCGACAATTTTTCTAGGTAACCCAGCCGCGGTGCTGAAATACAATACGGATAACACAAACAGCTCTTAAAAAGTAAATACATCCCAGTCCCAAAAGTTCTTGCAAGGTATCCACTTGTTGTTGTAGCAAGTCCATTCTCCAATTTGCAAGAAGTAAACCTGCTGTTAGATGTTGGTTCAGAGTCTCTATGGTCTGTAAGGCTGCAGCTGTATTTTCGGCCAAATGATCGTTGTTACTGTATGGTTGTGTCATTGCTGCTACTGCAGAGACTGCAATGGCAGTGATCACGGCTGCTGCAATGCCAAAGCCTCTTCTGTTTCTTGATAATAGCACTGGCAATTCTGTATCTGCAACAGAAACTGGGACTGGTAGGAAAGTAGGAATGCGCATCAGAATCCAGCACTGTGAGAGATATTAGTAGTGTTAGTTAGCAGAAACATGAAGAGAAGAAATACACAAGCTGGCATGGGAGGAAAGGTAATATTTCTGGTATAGTTAAGGTCAGCAGAACAAGTTGTCCTACTCTGGGTCTGATCAGCATGATTCCAATAGTAAAGTGCAAAGGTTCCTCCTGTTAAAGCAAAAAAAAAAGGCTAGAGATCGGTGTATTCTTGTCTAGGAATCACGAGTTGGGCTGGCAGACCTGTAGAGGGATTGGTGAAAATTAAGAGAAGGAAGGATCATCATTGCGAGGAGGAGCAGCATCACTTGCATGTTGTAAAACTCTGGTCAGCCTTTCTGGAATCCAGACTGGAGTCTGTTGATCCTGTGGGAAGATACAAACAGACCCTCGGACCCAACGAAGGACTGGATCCGGTCCTTTCCAACAACCTGTCAAGATGTCTTTCCATTTTGCCCATACTTGAGGAGCATCATGGGGATTATAGTGTCGATCAGCTGCAGAGTGGCCGTCCCTATCCAGAGTTAAGAAATTTAGAATGAAGAGAACTAAATTAAGTTTATCTTTAGGAGACTTGTAGGAGGCTCCTATTCCCCCCTTTTGCTTATAAAGAGTATTTTTGAGGGTGAGATGTGTATGTTCAACAATACCTTGTTTTTGTGGGTTATAAGGTACATCTGTGGTTAGAGTTATTTTAATTTTAGTGAGGAATTGGTTCTTACCAATTTTAGTTTTTAAAGAAAAATTAAGACTTTATAACGTAGTACAATCTTTAAAAGTTGCTTAACCATAATTGTATAAACCCCTATTTTTAAGACAATTGTTCTAAAGAATAAAACTTAAGAGACATAAAGTTAAGAATGAATTAGTGTTTTTAAGAAAACTTTGTTATTTTACCATGTCATTTTACCATATAGATTAAACTTTGGCTTATATCAGAACATTAGTATTTCACCTTAGGAAAAATCTTAAATAGCTTTAGCTGTTTTACATACATACAACCAACTTAGTTACACACAGACTTGTTGAAACTTGTCCTTTGTTATACACAGACTTTCTTACCCAGAAACATTTTTTTTTACCTTTTACTAAATATATTTCTATACCCAGAACCTTTTATTTTTTCTTTTTTATCTGTTGACACCTTTTTGTTCACATTTTGAAACAACTCTTATGAAATTTCTGAATTTAGATAAATCACCCTATTTTAATAAGATTAAATATTTTGTTGTTTATAGTACTCTAATTGAAACACAGTTGAAACTTTTGGGACCCTTAGTATATAGAATTCCACTTGTTAGGACATAACTCTTAATAACCTTGTTTTTAGTTTAGTGATGACACAAAGCAAATTTAAACCCTTTTATTTACCAACCTATGAAAACACCAATAATGTTTAAGTATGTTACCCCATGTAATTTAAGGAGTTAAAAGTACTTGATGTTATTTAACAATTAGCATTTCAACTTTGTAAATTAACTAGACGTCTCTGCAAACACATTTGAGTAATCCCCTACATGTTAACTCCAATTTATTTATTTTATAAAAACCAGGATATCAGACAAGTGTCCTGAACAGGATCTGCTGCCTCTTTCCTGTTGAAGAAAAGTCCTAGAAGCAATTGATATTAGACATATTATTAACATCAATATTTTATTAGCTTAACCACCTAGAGAGTTGTGAGTTATTTTTAAAGACATTTTACTTTTATTAGTTTACCCAATTTAAATTGAACCTTTTTAAATCACGTGAATAAAAGTATTTGGATCCATTTTTAAATTTTAATTTTAAGAGCACTCAGTTTTGACAAAACATGACATTAGACAGCACAACATAACACATAACACAAAATCAAAGGCCTTGTAACTTTATAGGTAAATGTTCATTGCAATGAAACAGCTGTTCAAAAACTTCAGTTGAATAAAAAATAGAACTGATCAAAAAGAAAAAAAATCATTAACCTAGGTATGCAGGATCAAAATTATGAGCTCAAAAATACAGCATTAAAGAAAAACAAAACAAACGAAGAATCCTAGAAAATAAGTTAGTTAAGTTTAAAACGGACACCCCTTTTTTTTTTTTTTTCTTTCTTTTCTTCAGGTTACCCCCCCCCCTTTTCCCGCTGAGACTGCTGCTGTTTCCAAAGCAGACTTTGGCAAGGCCAGGCAGGGGGGAGGGAGGATCACCCAGGACTTTTTAACCCTTTTTTTTCCATGACTTTTTAGCAACTCCCTAAGAGGCTGCTGCATCCTAGTTTTGGAGAGTTCTGTTCCCATGGTCAAATTCTAACACTGCTAAGAGCTAACCCAATCACCCAGATGAACCACACAAACAACACGAAAAGTACACACATCACACACACAATTTGGTACCACTTCATAAATTGAAACTAACTAATTTTACCGGGCAACGAGTCTGCCTTCTGTGAACTTTTACCGGGCTTTCAGCCTATTAACCTCTCTCTGTTACCGGGCTTAAAGCCTATTAATCTCTCTCTGTTACCGGGCTTAAAGCCTATTAATCTTTCTCTGCTACCGGGCTTAAAGCCTATTAATTTTTCTCTGTTACCGGGCTTAAAGCCTATTAATTTTTCTCTGTTACCGGGCTTAAAGCCTATTAATTTTTCTCTGTTACCGGGCTTAAAGCCTATTAATTTTTCTCTGTTACCGGGCTTAAAGCCTATTAATTTTTCTCTGTTACCGGCCTTAAAGCCTATTAATTTTTCTCTGTTACCGGGCTTAAAGCCTATTAATTTTTCTCTGTTACCGGGCTTAAAGCCTATGTATCTTTTTCTGTTACCGGGCTTACTAGCCTTACTTACTTTATTACTTTATTGCTTTATTATTTTATTACTTTATTACTTACCACTTAACTTACCCTTGTCTGTGAAAAATTATTGTTCTTTGATTCCCGGGTTTCGGCACCAGCTATCGCGTCCCACCGCGTCCCTTTCTGGCCGCAGAAAGACACGACATACGTCTGAAGCTTCAGAAGCTTATTGTGCACGGTCTTCCTTCCTTTCCTTCCTTTCTGTCCCTCTCTCTTTTACTCTCTCCCTCTCACTTTCCCCCTCCTGCGCTCTCCTCTCTCCCTCTTACTTAGCTGTTCCTCTCCTTCTCTCACTGTGCTCTCGCCTGCTTCGGCCGCTTCTGCACTCTCCTGCTTTCATCCGCTTCTGCGACCGCCTTCCACCTCTCTCTTGCACTCTCCTCTGCATAACCCCCTCCCCCAGGAAGACGCCAAGCTTATATACACTTCAACCAATCAGGGGAGAGTACACGAGGTAAACGCGCGGACAGCTGCAGGCATAGAACAGTTACGCGAGGGAGGCATGCTCTAATCAATTAGCCACTCATCAGAATTTGCTGGTTGTTTACTGTATAGCTAGCCGCTTTTGGCCCAGCGCCAGGTGCCATCTTGACTATGCTCGAGGCTCCGGAAACCCCGACAATACAATGCCTAAGGAATTCTTAATCCTCTTGTTCAGGACAATCCAGCAAGAAACTCTTTTGCATGTTAATACCCAAGACCAGGGGTGTCCTGAGGGACAGATTTTCCCCTTCTTCACTTAAGGAGGAAAATGTATGTAACTGATCTCTGAACAAAAATTTATAACAGGGATCCAAGGACGTCAGGAGCAGGGGCAGGGGCTGGACTATGTGGGATTGAGAATATGCTCAATTGGTGATTATGAATGGAGATTTTGGGATCATTCAGGTATGCCACCCTAGCCAATATATTCACAATCTACTGTTTTATTCCTCAATCCTATTTTTGTCTCACTTTTCCATTTGTCATTTTCTTTTGAAAAATTCTAAGCAGCAGAGACCTGTGCATAATGGACAACCCAGTTTTGGTGATGGATCTTGCCCATCATTCAGGAAAGTGTGAGTTAGAGAAAATCGTACCTCCTGTGCTATGCCTGTTTCCCTCAGTGAGGGGGTGCTTCAGCAACTTAGCCAAATTTTGTTGTGAGATATATCAAGGCAAAGGCAAGTGTTGATGGCTCACGGGGTCTGGGGTCCCAGAAGCGAAACGTGGTGGCAAAAAGAAAATATTACTCATAAAGTTTTAATTTTCTGCTCCTTATGTTTTCAGTTATTACTCTCAAGATTCATTACAGAGGGATTGTGGCTGAAAGTCATATTGTTGATCCTACATTCATTCAGGTACATTCACTTCCACTCAGAAAAATGCCTCAATTGCTTACCAGTTCTCCTGTGACATGAGAACCATTCATGGGTGAAATCCTCTAATCAAACGGGAGTGAGCAGGCATTGGGCAGCTTGGTTGTGATAGGTGCAGGGCTTCTAGGCTCTGGTAGGAGAAGGCAATTGGTTGCACTCCCCATAGATTTTGTGAATTCTTTGGCAATATGAATTTTGAAGACTGGCTCACGTGACATGGCGCCTGCACCCCATATTCCAACTGAGGTCACAGATACGGCACCAGTAAATGGTGGCGTCATGGTTCCCATGGAAACCAGAGAGTGTTCTGCTCCTGGCTGCTTCAAGCCCACATTCAAGACATGCACTGGCTCAGTTGTGAGGGTAAGAGAATAGATGAAGAGAGCGGGTGGCGGTGTCTTGCTTTTTTAAAAGGAGGCTGTCATAAGGAAGACATTGGCTCTCATCTACTTGAATTAGAGCCCTTGAAGGACCACAAGAGGACCTGAGAGGAGAACAGAGACATTTCTTCAAGCCTTTGCCAGGGAGATCTCTGGGAATAAGGCAGCCTGTGCAGATGGAGGCTCAGGTGTGGGTGTAGGAATTCTATGCTTTAGGCCTTCTGAACCTCAGCACATCAGAGCTTGCAGAGTTAGGAAAGACACCCTGCAGAAAGCTTGTTAGCCAACTCAGATATATCCATTAAGTGAGAGGACAGCCCAGGGGTCCATTGTCTCCATGAACCACCACAAGATGGGCCATGAAGTGCACCATGGGTTCAGAAGAACTCCTGCCCCACATGTGAAGAAAGCAGCACAGAATTTCAAACAGGAGCCCAGAATCAATCCCCCAACCAGCTCCACCAGGGACAGGCAAGACAGAAAAGACTCACTAAACCACAAAGATCAAGGGTGCCCAGGGAGCAAGAAGAAGTCCCTAACAATATTTTCATAAAGAAGTAACACTAGAGAGAGTGTGGTACATACCAGAAAGTGACTGAGGAAAAACTACAATGAAGAACACCTGGGTTGTGCATAGGACAGGGAGGATCCTGGTCCCTGATAGGTGAGGGCACTCACACACAGACACAGAGGAAACAGTACTTGTGGGTGAGTGGCACAAATGAAGAGGAATAAGAGAATCCTGAGTACAGGTGGTCAAGGGTTGCTAACAAGATGATGAAGAGAAGACTGAGAACAGAAGTATGAGTTGCTGGACCAGAGTGTTCAAGGAAATGAGCAACGGTGTGCAAGGGGTTCTCACCCCAGGACTCAGAAGTCCCAGAGCGATGTTGGGGGATTTGAGTTTAAGAGAAAAACCAGAGAAAGTTGAGCACTGTTAGGCTATATATTCTCACACACAGGAGCCAGATAAGGCTGAGAAATGATTGTTAGGGGAATTGAGTCCATGGTCCAGAGGAGAATGAGGAATGCTGGTTGAGGAGTGCTAACCCAGAGGTCCAGGAGAATACTGAGCACTAGTGGATGAGGTGATATCACTGAGATGACATAGAAGGGACAGTTTACTGGAGGGTAAGAAGCACTCCATAACAATATTTAGGGGAAAATGTGAACCTGCGTGGAGGGGCACTCATCACAGTACACAGATGACACTCAGCAATGTTGTGTGAAGGGAGATTAAGCACAGACCCTGAGAATATTAAGCACTCTCAGGTGAAAGGTGCTTATCCACAGGACCAGAGAAATCTGAGCAAGAATTGCCTTAGGGAAAATACAACAAGATGGAAAAAAGACTGAGCAATATTAGTTAAGGGCACACATGCAACTGACCCAGAGAAGAATGAAAATGGAATGTATAGGGAACTTAGAATAAAGTAACAGAGAAGACTGAGCGCTATTAAGTGAGGGACACTCACCCTCAGGATCAAAATGAGACTGATTAAGGACAGATTAGGTGAATTTAGCAGCTTAATCTAAGAAGACTTAACCACTGTAGGATAGGTACAATCAACTAGAAAATCCAGTGGAATTGAAGCACTGTGGATGAGGGGCACTACCCAAAGTATCCCTCAGCAATGATGGGTGAGTGGAGACTTAGGGCAGGACCCAGATAAGCATGAACAACATTAAGTGAGTTTTTGTTTACCACAGAAGTCAGAAGAAACAGAATTCTTTTGGAAGAGGTGTGCTTATCAAGGTAACTCACAGCCTTTGGAAGCTTATCAAGGGAGTCCCTCAGGTCATGATCTCAGGTAGTTTAGAAGTGGTTTGACAATACAACATTTTCAAAGGTATGGAGAAGTCCTCCACATTGACAGGAAATTGTCCATGGACACATATCACACTGAAAATTACAGGATGAAATTTGCCTCACTCAACTTTCCTACAAGGCTTAATCTTTGTCAAAAGGGAGCAACTACTGACATATCAGAGAAGATTCTGAAAATTCTTAAATATATTTTCTTCCACCCTTCAGAAAAATGTCAGAAATTCTGTCTGAACTACATCACTCATAAGACCTCAGGTCCTTGATAAAAGGTGAGGAAATTGTCAAGGATGAATGGTAGAATGAGGTCCCCAGTGCTGTGTGCATTGACATCCTTAAAAATTGTCTTGGGTTTTCAGGCATTGGAGAGGAGCCTGTCTGCATGGCAGCACAAAGGACCTGTTGAGGTTTTTGGAACAGGAAGTATCCATATTTCTCTAAAATTTCAAAGAAATGTTGGCCTTGATGCACAGATAAAGTGTGAAATGGTGCATTAGAAGGAATGGGACACTCCCAGATATGTCACTCAAAGAAACAAGTTGCTGAGGGCTCAGTGGAGACAGCACACTATTGCTGCAACTCTAACCTCCAGTAATAACCACAGGGGTCTGAGAACTGGTGGGAAAGTGGTGCTCACCCACATTACTCAGAGGACCCGACTAATGGTGTGGGGATGGAGATTAAGTACAGGCCACAGATAATAATGGATAATGTTGGGAGAGGGTCACTCACCCACAGGATTCAAAACATCATGAGTAATGGTGGAGCAGGTGAAATTAAGACAGAAACCAGAAAAGACTGAGCAATGTTAGGCTCTCTATGATCACAAACAGTAGCCAGAGAAGGTTGAGTTAAGTTTGGCTATGGGAACTTAGCACATGTCACAGAGGTGACTGAGCACTGCTAGGTAGGTGGTGCTCACTGTAAGGTCCCAGAATATACTGGGCACCACTGGATGGGGGTGCTCATGCAGAGGACACTGAGAAGACAGTGTACTTGAGGGTAAGGGACACTCCAACACAATATTCAGAAAAAAATTAACATCTGTGTGAAAGGTGTTTTCACCAGAGGATTCAGATGACACTGAGCAATGGTTTGTGAATGGATTAGGGACAATACGCAGAGAAGACTGAGCAATATCAAGTGAGGGGCACTCACTCATAATGACTCAGAGGACTGTGGGCAAGATTACCTTGGGGAACCTAAAACAGAACACAGAGAAGACTAAGCACTCTAAGGTGATGGATCTTCCACAAAATCACCCAGCTAAAATGAGCAAGAAATGGTTAGTTAAATGCATAAAAGAAAAAGAGGAGACTAAGCACTATTCAATGAAGGGTGCTCAACCACAGATCACAAAGAAGACTAATGAACACAGGTAATGTGAAAATTGCAATTTAAACACAGAAGGCTGAGAGAGAGGTTATCACCAAGAGTACCCATTGTAATCAGAGCACTAATGGGTAATGGGCACTCACACACAGGAATCAGAGTACTCTAAGCAATGTTGAATGAGGTGAGATTTTGGCAAGATCCAGAGAAGTCTGTGCAATGTTCAACTACTTTTGATTATAGTCAGGAACCACATGAGACTACAATAAGATTGGTTCTGTGAACTTAGCACATGGTACAGAGGAGACTGAGATCTGCAAGGTGAGGGGCATTCACCCAGAGGTCCCAGAATATGTTGAGCACTGCTGAATGAGGGAAGATCACCCAGAGGAAACAGAGGATGCAGAGTACTGTGCAGTGCTCACACACAGGACCCAGAAGAGTTTGAGAAGGATTGCATTACAGAAACTTAAACATGACAGAGAGAAGAGTGAGCACTGTAAAGTGAGGTGTGCTCACCAATAGGACCCAGAAATGAAGGAGCTTGGAATGGTTAGGAAACTCAAACAAAGAAAACAGAGGAGACTGAGCACTCTTAGGTGAGGGGGGCTCACCCACAGAACCCAAAGGAAACTTAGTAAATACAGGTTAGGAAAATGTAGCAGCTTAATCAAAGAAAGCTGAGCCATGTTGAAGAGAGACTATTAACAAGAGTATTAGAATCAGAGCATGAATCTGTGAGGGGTGCTCAGAGGATCCTGCACAATAGTAGATGAGGGGTAATTTAGGGCAGTACCAAGAGAGGATATAGCAAATATAGATGTGGGGTGCTTGACTATAGGATCCAGAGGAGATGGAAGTCTTTTGGGTGAGGAAATCTCACCTATAGATCTCAGAGTTTTTAGAACAGTTTTAAGAGTATCCCTCAGGCCAGATCAGTATCTCTGATCTGAGGTATGGTGATAATGATCCTATTTCAAAGATCTGTAGAAGTCCCCCATGATGATGGGAAGTTGTTCTTTGTCACATTTTACACTCCTTTGAATGTGTGCTTTGTGCCTGAGAGATTTACTAGGAGGTTTCCTGTACTGTCAAAAGTTGATAGCTAGTGACACCTCAGAGATGATCCTGAAACTACTGAAATATATGCTTTCCATTCACTACTCAGAGGGTTGTTAGAAATACTGAACTTGTTATATCACTCATAAGTGCTCAGCCCCTGGAGCAAATTAATGAGTTGGTGGACTCTGAGTCACGGAACAAAGTCCTCAGTGTTGCTGGAATTAACATCCATGAAAATTGTCTTGTGTTTTCAAGCTTTGGCCAGGAGTCTTCCTGCATGGAAGCACCAAAAGGTCTATGGAGGTTGTTGCAAAGAGGAAGTATCCACAACTCTCAAAGGTTCCACAGTGACATTTGCTTGGATAGACAGGTAAGGCCAGAGATGGTATACTGACATTGGACAAAAGGGGCTCACCCAGAGATTTTACTAAGGGAACCAGGTTGCCTAGGGCTCATTGAAGAATGAACACAGGTAGGTGAAGGCTGTATATCCACAATACCCAGAGGGGACTGAGCACTGTTGGGAATGGGGAACTCACCCACAAGACACAGATGACACTGAGCAATGGTGTATGAATATTAATTAAGGACAGAATCCAGAGAAGACTGAGCACTGTCAGGAGAGGTGTGCTCACCCACAGGATTCAGAAGAGTCTGAACAAGGATTGCCTTGGAAAACCTGGAACAGGACAGAGTGAATACTGAACACCCTTAGGTGAGGGGTGCTCACCCAAAAGATCCAATAGACAATGAGCAGTGAATGGTAATGGAAGGCAGAGAAAAAAAATGTACCAGAATTAGCATTATTAGGTGACTTGTGCTTACACACAGGGTTGAGAAGAGACTAAGTAATGACAGATTAGGTAAAATTAGTGACTGAAACAAAGAAGACTGAGCATGGTAGGAGAGGGGCACTCTACCAGAGTAATCAGAAAACCTTTAACAATTGTGGTTGAGAAGAGTTTTAGGGAAAAGCCCAGAGAAGACTGAGACAATATAGATGAGGTGTCCTTGACTGCAGGATTCAGAGGAGGCAGATATTTTTAAGGAAAAAGTATCTCTCCTGTAGGAGTCAGAACTTTTAGATCCTTTTTGACAGTGTCCCTTGGTCTAATATCTCAGTATGCTGATGGATAGTGGGAATGGTGGTATTAAAAAGTCTAAAAATGTCCTCCTTGATGATGGAAAATTGTCCTTAGCCACATTTCACACACTCACTTGAAGGTGTTCATTGTGCCTCACCCAAATGTCCTAGGAAGGTTTCCCTCTTGTCAAAAGAGAGCATCCAATGATATATCAGAAAAGATCCTAAAACTCATTAACTATATGCTTTCCATCCAATGCTCAGAGAGATGGCAGAAATATGGGTCATGATACATCACTCATAAGATTTCAGCTACTTGAACATATATGTGGAAATGGTGGACTATGAATAGTGGAACAATGTTCTTAAAGCTGTGGGAATTGACATTCATTGAAATTGTCTGGAATTTTCAGGCATTGATGAGAAACCTCTTTCTATGGCAGCAGCAAAATCATATTGAGGTTGTTCCAAAGAGGAAGTATCTACATCTTTAAAGTTTCCACAGTTGTTTGGGCCTGTATATGCAGGTAAGGTCAAAGATGATGTACTGACATTAGCAGAAAAGGGTTTCACCCAGAGTTTACTAAGGGAATTATATGCCTATGGCTCATTGAAGAGTGAGCACTGGTATACAAAGGGTGTCCACTCACAATGCCCAGAGGGGACTGAGCACTGGTGGGAGAGGGGAAATCACCACAGGATTTAGAAGACCTTGAGCAATGTTGGGGAAGGGAGATTAAGGATAGGATCCAGAAGAGACTGAGCACTGGTTGGATAGGGGCACTCTCCCAGAGGACAGAGAAGACTGTGACCAATGGTGTGTGAGAGGAGATTAAACACAGCACCCAGAGAAGACTAAGAACTTCTAGGGGAGGAGTGTTCAACCACAGGGCACAGTAGACTTAGTACTTCTGGCATGGAGACTGACTCACTGGATAGTTTGTATCCTTAGTACACATGTGAATGTAGCACTCACTCTTCTCCAGTTGTCTCTTTATTTGATATGACCTTTTTGCTGATCTGTGGTCTCATGTAATTTTCCCTGTCTCTTCTGCCCCAGTGTCCTCTCTCTATGTTGGTCTGGGAACAGTGTCCAACAGTGTGTGGTGACCTGCCCAATCTCTCTCCTTGACTCCAATACGGTTTGTGATGTCTTATGGTCTAGGGGGAGGGGCAGAAATAAGGTATTGAGAGAGATGGTGGTGCCCTCAGAACTAGCTGTCCCACAGTGTAATATTTCCTTTGACCTAATGACCTCTCTCTCCACTGACTATTAGAGATCTGAAGAGCCTGACTCCAGTTCTCTTTGTGATTATGCCTTCCCTAAGTTTAAAAATGTCTGATTTGATGCTGCTGTCTCAGGCATCAGGGGTGGGGCAAAAAGTGACTGGAGAATTGGTAGCAAAGCCTCATTTTCCCATTAAGTCCCTGCTGAAACCAGGGACCTCTTTGCCCCATCTTGTACATAGGGACCTCAGGGAGGGTCTCTAATACATTTTTACTCATACTCAGTCCAGGACACCTCAGTCTCCCTTCTCCCCTCCCCTTCTCCAACGCTTACCTGACAGAGGTGCACACCATTTGGTGCCTGGCACTGCTGAAATTCCACACAAACATGCTGTACCGAGTCTTTTGACCCTGAAAGCCAGATTCCCACAGACTTGTGAGGTCCTAAGTGATGAGTAGGAGGAAATCTCACCACAGAATTGTGATCTCTCCTTGTACCAGGGGATCCTCAGTGAGGGTCACCAGTGATGAGACAGAGCCTTTCCCCGACCACAGACCCACCAAGTCTACCAAATGCTACAGATTGAGACATATTTTTATTACTAAAATGCCTCCCCCATAGACTTCCCCAGGGGTTGTGGTTTTAGAGGAGACTGAGATGAAGGGCCCCTGGGAGAGAAAGGGACTCTTTGTGACTGCAGGACAGCAGTGAAACTGGGGGTTCATGGTGTAGTGGGGCCCAGGTGCTCTCCCCTTCTCACTCCCTGTTCCTCCTTACTCAGATTGATTGCCTGTCACTCATTGTCACCATGGGAGGCACTGTGACTACCATTGGAAGTTGATAGGGCAGGCATTTGAATAGGTCCACCACCAGGAGGATGTGTGATTGGCCTAAGGTTATCTAGAGTAACCAAAGCCACTGGTGCCCACCCCCAGGCAGTACCTGGGGGAAAGCTGACAGGGGTTGGTATGTGATTTTGGCCCTCTAATTTAGATAGACTGGTAGAAGAGAAGAGTAGCTTGCTTATGTCTCTGCAGCAAAGGTGACCTTTGGCCTTTAATTACCAGGGGCTTTGGTATATTCTGTGAGTGAGTGAGTGCCTTTTCTCTCATATAAATATAAATATGTAAAAAGAATAAAATAATACATATACACATACACACAAATATACATACATACATATGTATATATAGTATTTAGTATATAAACACATATACTTACATACATAAACAAACTTTTTTTTCAGCACTGGGGATGGCATTTGGGAGTGATCTAATCCTGAGCTGTATCCACACATTTATTTATTTATTTGTTCCTTTATTGTTACAAGGGTGATTGAACCCAGGAGTGCTTAATCATTGAGCCATAACCCAAGGGACTGTTTGTTTTTATTCTCAGGTAGGTCCTCACTAAATGGCTGAGGGTGACTCTGAACTTGCAATCTTCTTTCAGTTCTCAGCCTACTAAGATTCTGGGATGACACCCATGAACCACCATGCAGGGCTTATTTGATTTTGGGACAGTGTCTGGATTTATCCCTCAGGCTGGCCTTGAACTTGTGATCCTCCCTGCTCAGGGCTCAGTGCTGTCCCAAATAGACAAATTGCAATTGCAGGTGCCCCACCAATACCCAGTTTGTCTCTGTATTTTGTGTGACTTTTTGTCAACCTAAGAATCCCCTTTACGCTCTTCCTCATTGAAGGGTTATGGAAAAGAATATTCCTAAATCACAGCTCTCCAAGAAAAATGGAGGGACAGTGTTGATCAGGGTGAGGAAAGAAAAATTGGCCATGCATTAAACCTCTTCCAGTGCACACTTACCTAATAACAATGGGCCCTAAACTTAGACCATCCTCCATTGCAGATTAGCCCTAAGTGGAGGCACAGCACATATTGAAATTCTGGGAAACAATGGATCCCAGAATAAGCACAATGAGTTTCAAACTTTTTACAACCATCACCCTCTTAACTTAAAGATTTAACCTGTACAACTGGCTCATAATATTCAAACTGTTAAAGGTATATGGCTTTCAAGGATTACATCTTTGTACCCTGTAAAACCAAAATTCCCTCTCTAACGGGATCCATTCTTTTTTCCTATTGGGAAAATGGATTTCAATAGCATCTGAGTTTGTGAAGAAAAAAAGGCTTCTCTGAATCCGTCAAGGTCTGCCTCCGGTCACTTTGTGATTACACTTAGGACTGAGGGTTTAGATTTTGTGACATTTGAGATATTTTTCTCCTAGGCCTCTTTCTATCTTCTAGGAGACACCCTGTGCTAAGCCTGTGCCTGGTGACCAGTGTTTTCAGACAGACTGAGAACATGAGACATCTTGAATGTACCAAGGTGTTGAGGGCCATCTTGGACAAGATGGCACCTGGCAATGAGCCAAAGGGCACTGGATACCAAAATAAGGAAGTACCCAAAAAGGTTGCTTGCCTACTAGTTCCTTGGAGACTTATGACCTGTTAATGCCAGGCTCCAGGATTGGCTATCTAATATCATGCCGCACGTGGACAGCTCATGATTCATATAGTACTATGCTGACATTACTCTGCATGCTCTCCTGTGTGAGAGAAAGCTTTGCTATAATTGGCTGATAAGCTAGGAGTCTGGGGGAGGAGAGAGGGAGAGGATAGAAGAAGGGAGATAGTGGCAGAACAAAGGAGGCAGGAAAACAGGGAGGACACAATAAATCTGGTCAAATAAAGATTGGTGATGTCTACTTTCTCTGTCCCTTTTCTGCTGGATGGAACAAGTGGTGGCCCGTACAGGGAAGTTCTTTCTCCTTCTGTGTCCTCCCAGGTAAGTAACTTAAGGTAAGCTATAGGAAAACTAAGTAACTTAAAGTAAGCTATAGGAAAACTGTAGGATAACCTCCCAGAAATCTCTGGCCAGAGTGGATAAGGGGGAGGTCACAGTCCCGGTGGAGGGACCCAACAGTCCCGGTGAAGGGACCCCACAGTCCTGGTGAAAAGGACCCCACACACCCAGTGAAGGGACCCCACAGTCCTGGTGAAAAGAATCCCACAGTCCCGGTGAAAGGGACCCCACAGTCCCGGTGAATGGGACCACATACCTCAGTAAAGGGAGTCTACATTACCCCGGTAAAGAGACCACATAACCCCGGTAAAGGGAGGTCTCATAACTCCAGAATGGGGTCACAAGTGTCTAGAAATCAAATGATAAGATTCATAAAATATGTATTTAAGGCTAATGAGACTGCCGTAAAATGATCTACTGGGACAGCATATGTAACCACGTTGGCCGAGGTTAGTCCTTGGTTTTTGGAAGAGGGAGTCCTAAATATTCCACAATGGGAACATGATAAAGAGGATCTTATTAAAGCAGAAAAGCAATCCCCATTACGTAGAGGAACTTTTCCCATGTGGCAGCTCATTAAGGAATATCTAACATCTAAAAAAGATAAAATAATAACTTTAGTAAAAAAAGGAAATATGTGTCTGGAAGAGATAAAGAAACAACTAAGTGTAATTTCTCATAAAGAGGAAGAAGAGGAGGAGGGGCTTCTGGGGAGGAATTAGAAAAAGCATCAAGGACACAGCCGCCCCCATAATTTATATCGGGAAAGAATACCAATCCCTTCCTGGAGGCAGCAGCTCCCCCCTCAAGCAGCCTGCCCCCTATATCCCCCAAGGTACCCTTGGGAGGAGTTAGCTCATGCTATAAATCAGATGGGATTTTCACCACGGGGAGAAGAAACGCCCCTTAAGGAAACCTCAGCAGTCCCACAATTCTTCCCTGTGCTAGAGGACCAAAATAGACAAAGATTCAACCAACCTCTGGATTTCAAAACAGTAAAATATTTTAAGGAGGCGGTGGTATGAACGGTCCACAGGCCCCATTTAAAATTAGTATGTTGGAATCAGTATTGGGGCTAAATCTAGTGCCAGAAGATTGGAAAAGCCTATGTAAAACTGTGCTATCAGGGGGGCAGTACCTAGTGTGGAAAACTGCGTGACAGAAAGCCTCATTAGAAATGGCACACCGTAATGCTGCCGCAGGTTTTGCTCAAAGAAATGTAGAAATGCTAACAGGAGAAGGAAACTATGAAGGTATTCAACAGCAGATTATTTATGATCCTGGGGTGTACGCACAAATTGCTGCTGCTTCCACTAAAGCCTGGAAGTTAATTCAAGGGTCAGGAGATTTACAGGGGCAGTTGTCCAAGGTGATTCAGGGAAGTAATGAACCATTTGTAGATTTTGTTGATAGATTAATCCAAACTGCTGCTAGTGTATTTGGGGATTCAGAACAAGCAATGCCCTTAATAAAACAATTAGTTTATGAGCAAGCAAATAGATGGTGTAAAAAAGCTATAAAACCATGGAAAAATAAAGATTTAAGTACCTATATAAAGGTCTGCAGGGATATCAATGATGCAGTCATTACAGGACAAGTAATAGCTGCTGCTCTTCATGGACCAAATCAGGGACAACCAAGAGCTAAAGGAATAATATGCTTTAAGTGTGGGCAAGGAGGGCACTTCAGAAAAGACTGCCCTGAAGGACCCATAGGATTAAAGCCCAGGGGAACACCTAAGACTGGAGAACAAGGGGCAAATCAACCTGCCCCAGGTCTATGTCCCTGGTGCCAAAAAGGAAGGCAGTGGGCGAAATATTGTACATCAAGATTTGATATAGAGAGATATACTGTGCCAGCCCAGTCAAAAAATGGCCAGGGGGCCCCAATCTGGGGCCCTCAAACATACAGGGCCTTTCAGAATTCCATAGTACAGATCCCCACTCACAATCCTTTCCGACTATCTCCTCGTTGTCCGAGGAACATCAGGGAGCGGGAGATTGGACCTCTGTGCCTCCCTCCACCTGACTCATTCTAACCCCAGAGATGGGAGTACAAGTGGTCCCCATGGGTGTACACGGACCACTCCCTGAGGGCACAGTAGGATTACTGTTGGGGCAAAGTTCCACAACTCTGTCAGGATTACAAGTATTTCCAGGAGTCATTGATTCTGATTATACTGGAGAAATAAAGATTATGTTATCTTCCCCTCGAGGGGTATCTGTTGTTTCTCCAGGAGATAAAAAGGCACAAATATTGATATTGTCTAGTCATCATGGGACTTTTCCCAGTTCACAAAGGACTGGAGGAAACAATGGGTTTTGATCCACAGGATTAGGTGTCTTTTGGGCACAATCAACAAAAAATAGACCCATGCTTAAATTAAAAGTTAATGGTGCTCCCATAGAGGGTCTAATAGACACGGATGCTGACATCTCTATTATAAGACAGAAGGACTGGAACAAATCATGGCCTGTTACAGCATCCAGTACTACCTTACCGGGACTTGGATTTGCCCAAACCCATTACAAAGTTTAGCTGTATTTCTTGGGAGGACCCTGATGGGAAAAGGGGGACATTCCAACCTTATGTATTAGCTCACCTGCCTGTCGTCTTTGGGGAAGAGACATTTTAACACAGATGGATGTTGTCATTTCTTCCTCAGGTGAACAAAATATTTCCTGTCTAAACCAAACCATTTTACCAGTCATGGTGGGGGTTATATCCCTGGAAAAGGACTAGGCAAGAATCTACAAGGTATGACCTGCCCCATTCAAGCCAAAGGACAAACAGGGACTAAGGGGCTGGTTTTCTGGATGGGCCACTGAACCATTAAAGATAGCATGGAAATCCAATAATTCTATCTGGGTCCCCCAGTGGCCCCTTTCTAAAGAAAAAATGGAGGCAGCCCAGGAAATAGTTAATCAACAGTTGAAGGAAAATCATATCATTCCTTCCACTTCCCCTTGGAATACACCCATTTTTGTCATAAATAAGAAATCTGGGAAATGGCGACTTTTGCAAGATCTGAGAGCCATATTCCTGTATGCAGATTATGGGCCCGGTGTAACTGGGTCTCCCCTCATTAGCTGCTATTCCAAAACATTATCATATCATCTCTATAGATATGAAAGACTGTTTCTTTTCCATTCCTGTTCATCTTGAGGATAGCCCTCAATTTGCCTTTTCTGTTCCTTCTTTAAATAATGAAGGGCCTAATACTAGATACCAATGGGTGGTCCTTCCCCAGTAAATGGCAAATAGTCCCACTATGCATCAAATATATGTTGACCAGGCTATAACACAGATTAGACAAAATTATATAAAGAACTTTATTGTCTCCATTATATGGATGATATTCTTTTGGCTCACAGAAAACAGGAGACTTTATTTAGGGTATTTAATGATATTATTAAAACCCTAGAAAATGGGGATTACATGTGGCCCCAGAAAAGGTGCAAACCCACAGCCCTACTACTACCTTTCTAGGACATCAAATATTAGATACCTGTGTTAGGCCACAAAAAAATTCAATTAGCCACAGGAAAACTTAAGACTCTAAATGATTTCCAAAAATTATTAGGTGATAAAAATTGGATAAGGCCAAATTTGGGAATCACCACTGGTCAACTTAAGCCTCTGTTTGATATTTTCCAAGGAGATTCAGACCCTACATCCCCCACAAATTTAACTCCTGATGGTAGAAAAGCCTTGAGGTTAGTAGAACAAGCTTTAGAAAATGCTCATAGTGATAGAGTTGATCTATCCTTGCCTTTTAGCCTCATAGTGTTAGATTCTATATATACTCCTACAGGTCTATTGTGGCAAACTGGACTCCTGATATGGATCTATTTGCCAGTGTCCCCCAAAAATGTTGTTTCCCTGTATCCTGTGATGGTGGCAAATCTAGTTACATTAGGACTTAAGACAGCATTTCGAGTTTTTGGAGTTCATCCTCAGACAGTTATTGTCCTGTACACAGCAAAACAGATTGAAATACTAGTTAACAGTAATGAAGATTGGGCAATTGTCTATTGTTCCACCATGGCCATATTTGATAATCACTTGCCAAGTTCACCTAATATCAGCTTCTTCAAAAGACATCCTGTTGTTTTCCCTCATGTTGTTAAGGCTCAACCTATCCCAGCAGCAAATACAATCTTTACAGATGGCTCCTCCTCCAGTAGAGTTACAGTAGTTTCTGATAAAGTACAGACTATTATTACTTCTCATAAGTCTGCTCAAAAACCTGAACTAGAAGCAATTATAACTGCCTTACAAACATTTCCTGAGAAACTTTTAAATATTTATACTGACAGTCTCTATATTGCCCAGCTTGTGCCCCAGCTTGAGACAGCTGGACCCATTAGTCCTCAATCTACTTTACAACAATGCTTTTATCAAGTACAAAATCTTCTGTGGGCTCGAAAAGAACCTTTATATATAGGCCATATCAGAGCACATTCAGGCTTTAGCTCAAGGAAATTCTACTGCAGACTCAATTACTTGAGATCCTCATGTGTTTAATATTGTACAAGAAGCAATTAATTTCCATAAAGATTTTCATGTCAATGCTACTATTCTCAAAATAATATATAACATTACTAAAGAACAAGTCAGAAATATAGTAAAACAGTGTCCTGCCTGTGTGCCTCTTTTATCTGTTCCTCATTTTGGAGTCAATCCTAGAGGACTCCTTCCAAATCATCTATGGCAGATGGATGTCACCCATATCCCTGAATTTGGTACTTTAAGATTTGTACATGTAAATGTAGATACCTACTCAGGATATATATTTGCTACTGCCCATACAGGGGAAAAGATAAAAGATGTAATCAGTCATTGCCTTCAAGCCTTTGCTACTATGGGAAGGCCAAAATCAGTTAAAACAGATAATGGGCCTGCATATACTTCTTCTTCATTTCAACAGTTTTGCTCAAAGTTCAATATCTATCATTCTAAAGGATTGTCCTACAATCCACAAGAAAAAGCTATCATGGAAAGGGCTAATCAAACATTGAAAGTCTGCTTAACTAAACAAAAAGGGGGAATAGAGGCATTAGCCCCTCCCAAGAATAGACTTAACCTTACTTTATTCACCCTTAATTTTTTTAACTTCGGATTCTATGGGCTGTACTGTGGTTGATAGACATTTTAGTGGAAAGTCTGGTGGCCATCCACAAGCAACGTGGAAAGACATCTTGACTGGGTCCTGTAAAGGACCTGACCCAGTATTAATTTGGGAGAGAGGATCTGTTTGTGTTTTTCCTCAGGACCAACCTATCTGGATCCCGGAGCGCTTGGTAAGAACTATCCATAAGAAAGAAAATGGCACCGAAACACAAAATGATGGTGATGGTGGTAAGTCTGCTGTTGTTAGTTCTTCCTAAAACTTTTGGGGATATATCACTCATGGCACACAAGTTTTCCCTCAATTATTTCCTAGTACAGAACTCCTAGGTATCACTTACCTACCAACTGGTTCCACTGTATAGCCACTTATTACTAGTCTAAACTTCAAGTTAAGAGGTAGTCTTTGATTCCTCTGGTTAGCAACCTCAGAAACTGCCATGATACAGGGAGGCAATCTCTCTCTCATTCAATAAAGTTTCAGTCAAAACAAGCCTATATATAGGGAAGTAATACACCTGTTTATAGATATACAGGGTGCGAGGTCAATTATTCTTCCTTTTATCAGGCTTTCCCCCCTACTCCCATATGTGTCACGTCTCTGTTTGTGTTTATTCTGTCTAACAGTTCTAAGTTTAATATTAACATTACTAATAACAATAATAATGATACTGAGGTCTTTAACTGTGTTATGTGTTAAGAGTGTTATGTGTTATGTGTTAAGAGTGTTATGTGTCTAGTTGTTGGGATGCTTCACTATTTCCTCTGGCTGTGACTGCCAGGATTCCAAAATTTATTACAGTCCCAGTGACCTTAATTCATAGTGAGTGGAATTTCCTACCTGTGAAAGCAAAAAGAGATTTTGGTGTCTCAGCCATTATAGCCATTGCTGTTGCTGTGGTGGCTGCTGCGAGTGCTGCCACTACTGCTGGACTTGCCCTAGGAACTGCTATTCCTACTGCTCACGCGCTGTCACAAGCCACTGCCGAAGCATTGAGAGCCCAGGAAAACATCAATGTGCATCTCACCACGGGAATCCTGATACTAAACCAAAGAGTGGACTTACTACAAGAATAAGTGGACATGTTGACTGTTACCGCAAAGACGGACTGTCTAGTGCACACCCAAGCACTGTGTTACCCCTATACCCTATTCTAATATTACTACTGCTGAAAATCTGTCCAAACAGCTTGGAAGCATGCTTAATGGGACATGGGACTAAAGAGCTTACTAATTTGACTACCCAATTAAGAAATTCTATATTTGTGGTAAATATACTCATGTCAAGGTCCCAGGTATGCCAGAAGCCATTAGTTTCTTACAGTCAGTGTTACAATTTGGTAAACAATGGATGGTAAGTTTTGCTATGATGGGATTTTTGTTCTTGCTGTTATTATTGCTGCTCAGATATCTGTTGTCTCTAAGGAGTCATCATAGACGGCAAGCTTTAGTGGTACGGCAAGCCCTTATGGCCATGGATCAAGGCTCTGATCCTCAGATTTGGCTCTCCCAAATACAGGACTGGTTGTCAATGATGGGTAAGCACAGGGTGGACTTTATACCAACCTAAGACAGGGATCAAAGCATGCCAACAGCTCTTTGACTCCCAATGACAGGTAAGGATAAAGTCTGACTCTGGCATCTAAGACAGGCACAGTTGCTGTCCTTTTCTTTTTATAACAAAAAGAGGGAGCCTGTTGGGGGCCATCTTGGACAAGATGGTGCCTGGCAATGAGCCAAAGGGCACTGGATAACAAAATAAGGAAGTACCCAAAAAGGTTGCTTGCCTACTAGTTCCTTGGAGACTTATGACCTGTTAATGCCAGGCTCCAGGATTGGCTATCTAATATCATGCCGCACGTGGACAGCTCATGATTCATATAGTGCTAGGCTGACATTCCTCTGCATGCTCTCCTGCATGAGAGAAAGCTTTGCTATAATTGGTTGATAAGCTAGGAGTCTGGGGGAGGAGAGAGGGAGAGGGTAGAAGAAGGGAGATAGTGGCAGAACAAAGGAGGCAGGAAAACAGGGAGGACACAATAAATCTGGTCAACTAAAGATTGGTGGTGTCTCCTTTCTCCGCGCCGGTTCTGCTGGATGGAATAGCAAGGCCTTGCAATTCTGCTTCTTCCTTCTGGGAGCCTGTGGAGGCAAACATGGGGAAGATTGTGTTGCAAGGATATTTGTGATGGTCATGAGCAGGGTCTTTGAAACCAACAGGAGCATACAACTCTTCTTAAACTAAAAAAACAACCCCAATTCACCTGGAGGGGAAGAAGAAAAAGAAAAGGAGGGGAAGGAGGAGGAGGAGGAGAAGAAGGAGGAGGAGGAGGTCAGGGTGAAAAGCAGTAAAAGAAACAATACCCCAATAATCTGGTGAAAGGTATCTCATGTCCATAGAAAAAGTGGCATGGTTTAGGCCAAATTCTTGAGCAACTTGACTAATGAAGGAAGGTCACAAGATGCAGAATCTATCTGTGTGACACTCCACAATGATTTAAATTAATGAAAAATATTAGATAGATGGTAGAGAAAGAGGGAGAGAAAAGGATAGAGGGAGAGAGAGAGAAAGAGAGAGAGAGAGAGAGAGAGAGAGAGAGAGAGAGAGAGAGAAAGAGAGAGAGAGAGAATAAAAATAATCAAGTAGTACCAGACTGTACTGAGCTCTCTTTCTGCACTGGCTCTCACTGGATCTCTCCATCGCCCTTTACCTCTCTCCATTGTTTGTCTTTTCTTTCTTGCTGTTTTCATCCATTTTTGCTTTGTATTTGGTTGTACAGATTTTAGGTCATTCTGTCACTGAATCACAACAGCCACCACCCCCAGTTCTCCTGTCTTAAATAGAATAATTTCCACTTTTTTGTTTGAATCTGTTTACAGCACCCCCCCACCTTCCACAGCTCTCACTCTCTCTCTGATGACTATTAAATAAATGACCCCTTTAGCCCTATTTAAAAGGCAGATATCTGAATGGAGCTCATTTAAAAATCCCTTCAATATGAAGAGCTTAGGGATCTCCAGAAGCTTCTAATTTGAAACACCTTTCCTTGGAATCCAGCTCCATTTCCTGCAGTAACTTCCTTTGGCTCTGGATATAAACATGTAAAAATTAGTGGAATTTGCTTTGAAGTTGGATTTTCCATTGTTTTGGGCTTTGTGTTCTCCTTTCTAGACAAAATTTTGTAGATGAACAGTCTCTTAGAATCAGTCTCTGACTAATTGTACTGTGCCTGTTTGAGGGTTTTATCTACTTTTGTCATTTATTGTTTATTTCCTTCCTATGAAATAACCATTTTCTTGAACCGTAAGTCAAGTCATTTTACATTTGGTAACAGACACAAATACATTTAGGTCCTTGGTAATAAGAAATTGTAACAGGGACCAAAAACAGGCTGTCTTTGCTTAAAATAAAAAAATAAAATAAAATACAACAGTGGCTGTTTATCTAGACCTAAACACCATTCACTCTGGGATACTGAAATCAGGAGAAAGCTTGTCATCTCTGCCTTCATTTTTATGTTTCTGTATAACTCAAAAATTTGTGAACCTGCTCAGTTCTGCACATAGTAGTCAGTGTTCATGTAAAAGCTTACAATGCAAGGTTTATCAGTCCCAAAAGTACCCAACCTCTCTCCTCCCCCTTGAAGACTTAGGCATCCTGTTTAAGTCCTCCAGGTAATCTAGTCTTCATGGGCTTCCAGGATTACAAGTGAGAGAAACAGGGAAGGAGGGAGTAAAGAGAGAATGAGACACACAGGCAGGTGGACAGACAGGGAAATAGAGACAGAAACACATCCTAAGCAGCCAATGAAAAATGTCCCCATGGAATCATGAAGACTTCTCTGGAGCTATCTTCCAGACACAGACACAAAACTGAGGGGACAATCAATCAGACCACAGCTTAGTGAGACCAAGATGACTTATTGATGCACTTGAACTGGATTTGTGGCTCAGTGGTAGGGCATTTACCTAGCTCATGTGCATGTGGGGCACTGGATTCCTTCCCCAGCACCACATAAAAGTAAATAAACAAAATGAAGTTATTGGGTCCATCTGCAAATAAGAATGCTTTTAAAAAATGAAAAATGGATGAATCAATTATGATAAAGAGATAAAACTCTCTTTCCTTAACAGCTCATAAAATAAGCAAAAAAAATGTAGCAAAAACAAAGGGCAGAGGAACTACATGGTGAACAACCTTCACCTAATGGACATCCTCACAACACTGGACACCATGACTACAAAATATGCATTCAAGGGTCTGGGGACATAGCTCAGTGCATGAAGTGCTTGCCTGTGAAGCACAAGGCCCTAGGTTCAATCACCAGGGTCCCCTGCAAAAAAAAAAAAAAAAAAAAAAAAAGGAATATGCATTCTTTGTGAACAAATATGAAATATTTATCAAACTTAACCATAAAAGGGAACTTAAAGCAAACCTCAACAACATTGAATATAGGAAATCATGTCACATCTCTTCTCTGAACACCATGAAAGTAAGCTAGAGTTCAGGCACAGTGGTATCTGCCTGTCTTGGGAGACTGGGGCAAACAAGAGGTTTCCAAGTTCAAAGCCAGCTTCAGAAATTTAGTGAGACTCTTAGTAACTGAACAAGACATTGTCTCAAAATTAATTAAAATAATTATAATAAGAGAATAAAATCAAATAAAAAGGGCTAGGTTTGGAAATGAGTAATTAAGCACCACTGGGTTCCATCACTGGCACTAAAAAAGAAAAAGAAAGAAAGGTACAAATCAATAATTAAAACACAATCAATATTGTAAGGAATCCCATGGAAACCACACCAGACACGGGAAATCACATAAGGGAGTTTATTAAGCAAACAGAGTGTCTTCCTGCAGGGTAAGAGAGAAAATGAGAGGAAAAGAGAAAGGAAAGAGAAAGGGCATGTATTAGAGAGGGTGAAAAGCAAGAAGAAAGAAAGTGAGTCAGCAAGAGAGAAAGCAAGAGAGAAAAGATGGTGGAATAGCTACCGTAAAGCAGTTGAATTCTGTCAGGCTAACAGAGGACCAATATTGGAGAAGGATACTTGCAAGCTGACTGATGAACAAATAGCTAGCTAGGATGTTCATAGACTGACAAGTGGTTGGGTGGCGGGGATATTGACTGCACCGGAAAGGTCAGGGGGAGCAGTTTTGTACATTACAAATATTGTCAAACATTTGGAGATGAAGTACATTTTAAACTAACATATTATCCAAGTACAGTGGCACACACCTCTCATCCCAGTCTCTCCAGAGGCTGAGGCCAGAGGATCCCAAGTTCAAGGCCAGCCTGGGTAACCTGGAAAACCTACAAACCCAACATTAAAAAAAAATGTGGATGTAGCTCACTCTTTGAGTGCCCATAGTGCACATCCACCCCCAAACATAATAAAATAAAATAACACGAGTAAAAGAAAACTCATAGTGAAAATTAGACTTTTTTTTAAAGACGGACAGAATTTTGAACTGAACATTGAATGGCTGAATGACAATGAAAAGAAATAGTTTTTGAAGGAAGTACATAAACCGTGATAAGGTGGAAGCATCAGAGCCCCAGAGTTCCAAAAAGTAGTTTGAGGGGATAAAGGAAGCAACTCTTCATTTCATGAAGTAAAAAAAAAAATACACAAAAATTAAACAAAGAAAATATGAGCTCGTAAATTTACATAGCTAAGGAAGAAATATCAACAACTATCTTCCAAAAATCCTTGAACACACGGGGCTGTGGGTGGGCATAGGAAAGTGGTAGGGTGGTGGTCAAGGAGGGATGGAAAATCCCACAAAATGTCCATTTCATTAACCCTTTAGACTAGATAAAACAGGTACATGTGTTATTCCTCCTTTAAGCCACTTTGAGATTCTGGAGCCACTCCAGGTCTCTGCCACTTTTTTGGAAAGGGAAATTTGTCACTTTCATAAATGATAAAAATCAACTTCCCTCTAATTACATTTAAATAGGATAAAATATTTTAGATTTAAGATATAAAATACTTTTATTTATTCATAAAAATCAAAACAAGCAAGTATCTACAGGAAATCAAGAAACTAAATTTTCTTCTAAGTAGTTATGTAAATATGATTAAAATAAAGCGGTTATCCATATAATTAATAAAATTAGTAGACAAATCTAAAGAGAGAACCAGGAATAAAATCAGCATGGAAGGATCTGAGAATTTAAGCATTCTTTCTTTAGCCCTATGAAGAAATTCAATGGGAAAAAATGAGGGTTTTTTTTTGGAATTTTATTACTATATTGTTATCCCTTAAATAACTGAGGATACAGTCATATGTAGTTACTTTTAAAACTAGTTTAATATTTCTATTATATAATTTTTCTACATCTAAAATTTACTAAAGACATATGATATGATATGGCAGGATAAACCCACTACACTCTGCTTTTCCTATTGATGTCCACTAAAAACCCTAGACAAAACACAGAAAGTAGCTACCTGATGGCTGTGAAAATGAAACAAGGGCCAGGAATTAGAGAAGGAAGTAAAATTTTGGAGAAATAAGGTCAAAGGGGTGAAGTTTCCTGTTTTGCTGGTTTGTTCTTTTTAATCTCAAACTGTTGGGACTAATGACACATTAAGTAACTCAGGCTGACTCCTTACTCCCTGGTGGGGGAGCAAGATCAAGACCTCAAAGGCAGTTTCAATAGTTAATGATGATGGACCTCTGTCAGGGATTGGTTAACAACAGTTCCGGGAACCTGATCAGCTTGTGCTTGCTGTAGAGTACTATGGGACTCTCACCTGTGTGAATCCTCCATGCCTTGCTGACCTTTAAGCCAATTGGTTCCTGCCTAGCCCCCACCCTACATAAAAGCTGTGTGACTTCCTCAATAAATGAGTTCCTGCTGTTACTGGTCTCCCTGATGTGTCTGATTGTCCTCTGCCCAGAGGGCTGGGAGCAGGTGGTGAGTCAGCCCTACCTATCCCAGTCTGATCTTGTTGGGGAGTGTCCCCTTCCCTTGTCACTGGACAAGAAGAGCAAGGGGACTTAAGACCCCGACATAAAACTTCTGCCCAAGGGCAGAGCCCTGCATGAAAAGTGGGGCTATCTACTTCCCTAAAAGCTCTGAGCTTGGAAAGTCAAAGAAACCAGGAGAGGGGACCTTGTGATCTGGATTGTGGGGAGAATATTGGAGAAGAAATCTCAAAGCATCCTCTCACTTTGGTGTACATTAAGATGTACAAATTGGGCTCATTTCTGAGTTGTTCAGACACAGGAAAAACCAAGCACAGAAGGGCAAATACTTGTATTGCTGAAGTAAGATTATAAACTGTTGCCGAATCTCAAACTATTCTCCAAGTGGCATATGCACAGCACAATAATGAAGCAAAACTGCAAAGGCTCTGAAAACCAAGCTGAAATGAGAACCACAGCCTATAGAAGGTCAGAAAAAGCTAAGACCTTAATATCACTGGGTTGAATTAACACTTTAAATAAACAATATTCTCCAGAGAATTATAAAGGCTCAGAATCTCTACAATATGTTTCAAATACAATCCAAAAATCACTGGACATGCTAAGACACAAGAAATGTAATGAAGTTTCAAGAAAAAATATAATCAACAGGTGCCAATCCTGAGATGACCCAGATGCTGGATTTTTAAGTATGTTCTATGAGGTAAATGTAAATGTGAAAGTAAATGTAAAGACAGAAATTGTTATGAGAAAAAAAAATTAAAGAAAATAATTGGCAGTTTTGAAACTTCAAAATGTCAGAAATATAAATTTACTAAATGGGCTTGATTTAGTTGGGTATTTCACTACTGTAATCAAAAGACCTGATAAGAACAATTTCAGAGCCAAAGTGTATTTGGGGCTTATGGTTTCAGAGGTCTCAGTCAATAGTTGTCTGACTCATTTGCTCTGGGCCTGAGGTGAGGCAGAATATCATGGTGGAAAGGAGTGGCAGGGGAAAGCATCTCAGCACATGATACCAGGAAGCAAAGGAAGAACCAGTCCAACTACCACCCTTCTCTAGCCACACCCTACCTGTCTATAGTTACCACCCAGTTAAAAAATATCAATGGATTAATGTACTGATTAAGTTAATGCTTTTGTAACTCAAAGATTTCACCTCTAAACTTTCTTACACTGCCTCAGACATGAGTTTTAGGAGACACCTTATATTTAAATCATAACAGGGTTCAATAGCAACATGGAGATAAAAAAAGAAAAGAGTAAACTAAAAGACATATTAATAGAAATTATCCAGCCCAAAGAAAACAAAAGGAAAAAAATGAGGAAAAGGGAACATAGCCTCAGAAATCTTCTGGCTAACAGCAAAAAGATTAACATATGAGTCTGGAGACACAGAGAAGAGGAGAAGGCAATTGAAGCATATGAAATAGTTAAAGAAATGGCTGCTGCAAATTTCTCAATTTGTGACAAAAGACATAAATTTATAAATTCAAGAAGCATAATAAACTTCAAATTGGATAAAATCAAAGAAAAGTATGCCAAGTTAACATCATAAATGAGCTGCTAAAAATCACATGTTAAAGAAAAAGCATAAAATAAACCTATTTACATAATATTCTGGAAAAGGCAGAACTAGGGACAGGAAATAGACAGTGGTTGTCAAAGGCTAAGGATGGGGAAAGAAATATTTATAAAAGAATATAAATTTTTCTGAATACTGGAACTATATTTTATCTTGTGAATGGTGGCAATTAGAAAATTAAAAGGTTTTTTCAAACTAATAGAAATGTACAACAATAAATTTTACTCTGTGTAAATTACATGTATAAGAGATAAGCTACATGGCACCAAGAGACATTATTGTACATGTTAATAATTTCAAGCAAAGATAAATCATACTAACTATAGTTATTAAATTATATTAACTATATAAATTTTTTGCCAAAAGTATTTAATCCAAATATCACTGTTAGTTATGAAACAATCAGGCAAATCTAGGGTAAAATATATTGATCAAAAGTGCTGACCCAGACACTAAAAAAAGTCCCATGAACAATTAAAAATGGTAATGATTAACTACTCTAGATTCAAAGAAATCTAAGATATTGCATAGAGTTTGTGTAGGTCCTTGATTAGAGAACAACAAAACAAAACAAAAAAGTGATAAAAGACATTTTGGAGACCAAATGGGAAAGTGAATGTGGATTATATATTAAATTTTATTTTTCAATTAGTATTAATTTTTTTATATATAATGATATACAGAATGTACCTATTCTTAACAGACACATGCCTAAGTATTTAGGGATACTATATATTGATTTTTGCAAACTAGTTTAAAATAGTTCAGAAAATAAGGTATGTGTGGATCTGTGTGGGTTTGTATACAGGGGTGTGTGTGTGAGAAAGGGAGGTAGAAGGTTCAATGAGCAAATGTGACAAAATAAAAAAAGAAGTTATATTACTCTAAAAATTAATACTTTATAAGTACTTCCTTTAGAATTTGAAATCTTGTAAGAACCTCTTTTTCAACACCTTTAATTTTTCTCAAGGCATTTTTATATCTGAAAAGCAGTGGTTCTCTTTCAACTAAAAAATGTTCTCACTTTTGAAGTTCTGCAGCAAAATTCTGTTGTGCTGCAGTTTCACACTTTATCAAAAAAGCCAGATATGAGTTGCTTTTAAAAAGAACATTCACAAAATCTGAAAATTATATTTTTATCCACTGACACTGTGGTTTAACCAAGTGGTTTTTGAAAATGCATTGGTACATAAAATAGGGATTATAGTAGTTGCTAGACATGGTCCATTATTTTACCTATATCCTCCACTCCCTTACTTTGTTGTCTTTCTATCACCAAGGACTGAAAGACTCCAGTCCTGGGCTGACACACTTACCATCTTCCCTGTCCTAATAATAACACAGATTAAAAACCATCAGAGAAAAACCACACACCATGTAAACTGGTATTTTTTTGAGTTCATAGTCTCAATCCTCTATTAAGTTATCAATGTTGTTCAGAAAACTTCCTATGTTTTCATGGCCATCTCTTTATTCTGTTCTCCACAGTGTCTATTTCAAACGTTATTATTCTTTCCTAATTTTAAACACAACACCTTAGAACATTGTCTGTGGATGGCCTGGTAAATTCATAGGAAAGACCACAGAAGGGAACATCAGTGTCATGCCCTTCTCTTCTGTACAGAGATAGGTTCAGGATCTCATTGCCCTAAGCCCCTTTGTGAAAACTGATCTGATTATCTCTAAACATTTTCAATCTCTCTTATCACATCTAAAATAAAATCATTTTCTCCTTTCCATTTTCCCTCCCCAACCAAACCTCCTGAAATATTGTCTACACTTGCTGAACCTTCTTTACCTCCAAGTCATTCCTCAATTCATTTTTAATCTGGCTTCAACCCACATTGCCCTACTAAAATGACTTACCTATTATGAAATTTAAAGATAACTTCTCAGTTCTTATTTTACTAAATTTCTCAGCAGCATGTTATATGACTTTCTCTTTCCTTCAACTTAAAATACTTCCAGTGGCTTACATGATATCATGTTCTCCTGGTTTTCTAACACCTTCTCTGGTCATGGCTTCTCAGTCTCCTTTGCAGGCTCCATGTCTCCACCATCCTGTAACTACTATGGTTGCTCAGGATTTGGGTTTAAGTTATTTTTATTCTCATTCTTTATACTCTATGCTTGATTATATCCATTCAATGGCTAAAATTACCATATGTTCCCAACCGCAACTGTTCAGTTGATTTTCTCAAGTGCCAAACTCAAGTCTAAACAGCCTATTTAACATCTCCACCTTATACTCTCAGGTAGCACAAAATAAGCATGTCCAAAACTGAATTCAGTTAGATATCACAGAAATATATAAAGCAAAACCACAATAAGACCTAGAAAAATAAAGAATGTTTTTCTCAAAAACAGAAAAAAACTGATGGAAAAGATGTGAGAAAAAATGGAAGCCTTGTACACTGCTGGTGGAAATGTAAAACAGTCTGCCAGTTCCTCAGATAAGTTAAACACAGTTATCCTATAACTCAACTATTCCACTGTATAGATATACACCCAAAAGAAATGGAGTACATGTACACACAAAACTTAAATACAAATATTCATAGCAGCATTACTCATGATAGCCTAATAGTGGGAAAACCCTGAATGTCCAGAAATTAATGAGAAAAATAAGAAATGTGATATATTTATAAAATGGAAAATTATTTAGCAATAAAATCATGTGCTAGCCAGGCACCAGGAAGAATACATGTAATTATATCTACTCAGGAAGCTGAGGCAGGAGGATTGTAAATTCAAAGTCAACCTGGTAACTTTACAAGACCTTGACTTAAAGTAAAAACAAAAGAGTTGGGAATGTAGCTCAGTGATGTAACTCCCCTGGGTTCAATCCCCCAGTACTAAAAAGAAAAGAATAAAACACATGGACTGAAACATGGTATAACATAAGTGTACCTTAAAATTACCATGCTAAGAAGTCAGTTATTCATAAAAGATCAGTTATTTAAAAAAGATATTACATGATTCCAGTAATATGAAAAGTTAAGAATAGATAAACTTACAGAAACAAAGTAGATTAGTGGTTGCCTAGGGCTGAAGGAATTTTGGAGGATGTAAAGAATGACCTCTAATGGTTTGGGGTTTCTTTTTGGGATAATAAAATATTCTAGACTTGGTTACAGTGACAACAGTACACTGTGAATAAAATAAAAAATAATTTAACTATACACTTAAAAAATTATTTTTTAAGTTATGAATTAAAAATAAAAAAACTAATCTCTTCCTCCAGTTTTCTATATAAGCAAAAAGTAGCATGATTTATCCAACTGTCCAAAAACTAAACTTGCATTTTTGCCCTTGATAAAATTTCTAGCATATCTCCTACATCCAAAAAAAAATATCTAAGCCTATTTAATCTACCTTTTAAATATTTCCAGAATCTAACCACTTCTCTGCATCCTTGAGGTCACCATCCTAATACACAATACTTCATACTATTAACATTACTTCACACCAACTTCTCTAACATCTCATTCTGGTGACAACATTAAACACTAATACATTTGGATGCTGACTGCCCCCAATAGTCTATGTATTAAAGGCATGGTCCACAGAATGAAACTAAGTGGGAGGTTATGGAATCTTTACAAGATGGTTCCTAAAGAAAGATCTTTAAGTCACTGGGTATGTGCCACTTAATGGGAAGTGGGACCCTGATGCCTCTGTCCTTTGATTCCTGGCCATGAGGTGAGCAGTGTTTTTTGCCCCAAGTCCCTGTCATATGTATTGTCTTGCCACCCACCCAAAGCAATGGAGCTGATCAATCATGAACTAAAATCCCTAAAACTATGTGCCAAAATAAACATTTTTCCTTTATAAGATGATTATTTCTGGTATTTTGTAACAGTGATAGAACACTAACACATAGATGACTCCCAAGTTAGATAATCACCCACTATCTATTTTCTAATAGCCAGGTAAATATAATTTACTACCAAACCTGACTCATTTCCAGCAGAAATATTGCTCTTCTTTCTGAAATCCATTCTTTCTCCACACAAACTAGAAATGTGAGAATCAACTTACTTGCTTTAAAGTAAGTTGCCTTGAAGATACTTCATTGAATTCATCATGCCAAGTCCAGAATATTTTACCTCTACAATAACCTTTATTCTATTTCTCTGCTACAATCCCAGTCCAAGTCACTCTCCTTTCTCACCTGGGATCCTGCAGTAGGATGCTTTCTCATCTCTCAAATTTTACCCCGTCCCTCTCTAAGACATTTATGTAAATACACATTAGGTTTTGCAACTTTCCTGCCTTAAAAATCTACAGAACTACCTAGAGCTATTATTTTCTCTGAATAAATCTGTTAGCTTACCATGCCTCAGGAACTTCTCATACTGGAATGCCTCAATGTAGAATCTAAATCTTTCACTGGGCCAACCTCTACTCATTTTTTAGGATTTAACTTAAATATTAATTTTTCAGAAAAAACTTACCTAATCTCCTCCAATCTTGACCACAATCTCCCCTATCAGGAACTTACAGTATTATCTATTATTCCTTCATTTGAGTTTATAAAATTATAATTATATGGGTACTTATAACTGCTTCCAATAAGCTACATGTAGCAAGAGGCATATATATTTTACTCAGCACAAATGCATATTAATAGGTGCTCAAATATTATTTGAATAAATTAAATCAATAGTGTAACAAAAATGTATATGCTTGGAGGCCACCAATTCCACTTCAAAACATCTCTGAGTCTGTTGAATGGACAATATGAGCAAAGCTTACCCTCACAAGCTGAAAAAATTTATAGCCAAAAAATTATCACTGAAATTAAATGGTGACAGATGTGATCAAGAACTATTACAGGGATGTGGCTGCTTAAATATTGGGATGAATGTGGGGAGATGACAACTAGTGGGTAACACAGCAAGACTGGAATGGTGACAACATGAGGAAAAATACTGTCAAGTTAGAAGCCTTAGATAAGTATAAATAATGACTCTTCAGAGAAATCCATGTACCCTCTCTAAGGTGCCTGTATGGTGCCTATTCTACTATGGCATAAAAATTGGATCATGTACATGTTCCTATTAAACTTTTGTCAAAAATCCCATTTTTAATAGTAAAAACAAAAAAGGATATGCAACAACAACACTTAACACTACAAAGTAAATTTTAAAATCAGTCTAAAGATTAAAGAAATCAGATTAATCCTTGTACTTTACTTTTTTAAAATATTTTTAATTGTTTACTATGCATGAAAGATCTATTCTTGCATCCTTGCTTTTTTTTATTCTACAGAATATTATCAAAAGTCTTTCTAATGTCATTTCTTTGATTAAAAAACCTATAAAACAGCTAGCCTCAGTTTTTGCTATGTTATTTCCCAGACAGGCAGCTAAATTCACAATATGAGAATCACTCCTTTTCTTACAACTCTTATCTCTTAATTCCTTGTACCTGGATTGACCTTTCCATTGTTCTCCTCTCTAAACTCTACCTCTGGGTCAAGGACCAGATTTTGTCTTTCTCTAAAGTTTTTCCTAGTGATTCAGGCTAAGAAAATGTTTTTTTCTGAAATGCTACATTATTACAACATGAATTAATTAAACAAAATGAACTACTTGTTTTTAAAATGTTTTGGATATTTCAAGTGTATATAATGTCTCAAGTGTATATACTGTTTCCAATGAAAAGAATAGCAAAAAGAAACTATTATGTGTGTTTCTTTCTGTACTGCTAGTGAAAATGTGATAAATATATAAATTACACCCTTTAGAAACAAACACCAAAGAAAAGATAAACTGCAAGAAGTTTCAAAAATACATTTTAGTTAGAGTTGACAAGAAAATTTCTTATTTGTAATATTTAAAACAAAGAATCTCAAATACCTAATTCAAAATGCACACTTTACCAGCAGATTTGTTTCTGGAGAATGGGATGGTATGAGGATAAACATAAAACAGGATAACGTGAAGCCTGAGACACATGCCTACAAATAAAATTACCACTACTAATCTTTCAGTCTCTACATTTTCTTCCTCAACAGCTCCTACAAATTGAGTTTGTTCCCTTCTGACCTTGCCTTAACCCAATTATCTATACTAATTAAAATTTTATTAGAATTTTGCAAACACTTGGTGCCTAGGATATAAATATTTCTGAATTCTCAAATCAATATTTAGATCCTACCTGCAGTTTCAAATGTATTTAAAACAACTCATCATATATCTGATTTACCTGTTGTGGAAGTAATGTCTGCTTGTTTGACACTTTGGATTTTGAACAGCTGGCACTTTTCAAAGAAGAATCACTGACATCACAACATTTAGTCCAAGGTCTTGATGAGACCCTATCTGTTGTCAGGTCAACTGCAAAGAAAATAAAATTTTAATTATAAACTTTATTATAGCTCCAAGCAGTCTCAGAGTAACCTTCAAGAAAAACTATTTTAAGTGTAAAAAATTTCAAGAAAGAAAGAAAAGAATGATATAGCAAATACAGTAAAATGTTAACATTTAGAAAATTTGGGTTAAAACTATACAGGAATCCTTTATGCAACTTTTCTCTAACTATAAAATTATTTCAAATCTAGTTATTTTAAAATGCATGAGAACACTACTTATTAACTGCCTAGGATATGAAATGGAATATCACTTCAGAAGCTTACCACATTCCCTTCTCTGTAACCAAACTAACAAGTCCAAATACAATGTTCATTATTGCCTTATTTTTCTTTTTAATTTCTATCACTTATATCTAAAAAGTCTTTATTTATGAGGCCAAAATAAAAAAAAACTCTGCAGTAAATATTATAAAATGCTTAAGAAACTGAAGACACTAGAAGATAAAGATGAAAAGACATCCCATGTTCATATACTATGAGAATTAACATTATTAAAATGAACAAATTATCAAAAGGTAATCTACAAATTCAATGCAATTCCCATGAAAATACCAATGACATTCTTTACAGAACTAAAAAAAAATCCTAAAATTCAGATGAAAGCATAAAAGACCCAAAGTTGCCAAAGCAATCCTGAGGAAAAATTAAAGAGCAAAACTACAGGCATCATGATTCCTGATTTCAAATATGCTAGAGTGTATTTTGATGGTAACAAAAATGTGGTTTTGACATAAAAATAAATACAAAAACCAATGGAATTAGAGGACTCAGAAATAAACCCACATCTCTATAGCTATCTGATTCTCAACAAAGTACCCAAAAACACATCAAAAAGAAGATAGCCTCTTCAATATATGGTACTGGGAAAATAGGATATTCAAATGTAGACAATTGAAACTAGACCCCTATGTCTCACCCTGTACATAAAACAACTCAATATAGATCAGGAAATGGTAGCAAAAATTGACAAATGGGATTACATCAAATTTTAAACTTCCACACAACAAAAGAAAGAGAGTAAAGAGAGATCCTACAGAATGGCAGAAAGCATTTGCCAACTATTCATCTGACATAAGATTAACATCCAGAATTATATACTCAAAAAAGTTATCAGCAGTCATGAATCTAGCTACAGGGTGAGTCAGGCCACCTGCACCACCAAGCTGGCCAGTGGGCACCCAACCCACCTACATTGTGGAGCTAGCCGGCATACAGCCAACCTGCCCAACCACCAGGCCAAAGTTGGGAGCCATCACTGAGCAACCCCTCCGGACGACCCCTGCACCGTTGCTGGGTGCCATCAATGAGCAACCCTACCTGACCACTGCACCGAGATTGGGTGCCATCACTGGTTGGTCACAGTAGCAGAGTGAGCTGGCACCTTCTTTATAGGCTGGTGCAGGCATTTGGAATTATTTTGGAGGGTGTGGCCATCATCATTGGAAGGGCAGCTCCCTTCCTGAGACACCTACAGGATACTAGAGGACCTTTGACAGGACACAGGAGTCAAAAAGAGGAGCTATTGAGACTCTTGGGATCAACTCAGAGCCACCGGGTGAGTCTCTAACACTGGCAGGCTCCCTGGATAGGGCAGTAGTCCTGGAGTGCAGGAAGATTTGTGGGATAGAGTGGCCCAGTGAGAATTCCCCACTGGAGCTGTGAACCCAGTCTTTGCAGAGGAGGGCTGCACAGCAAGAGGCTTCAATGCAGAATGAGGGTCTGAGGACCAGGTGGTGGCTCTGGTCACCAGGGAACATAGCAGAGGAGGACCACTCAGTGAAGGAGTCTCTCATAGGGCCAGGCTCCCCAGCCCAGGCAGTAGGTCAGGACCCCTGGGAATGTCAAAGAGGAGGGCTGCCCAATCCAGGTGGTAGTTCTGGACAGAAGAAAACTTCTCAGAGGAGAGCTGTCCAGCAAAACTTCTGCATTGGTGAGTCTTCCCCACTGGGCAATGCTTTCCCACCAGGGTGGTAGAACCAGAAACACAGGCTCAAATCAGATGTGCCCCAGTCTTGCAGTCTAGTCCACCTGTCCCTGACCATCACTCAGCAAGTGGAGGCAACTCTGCCCACTAACATGGAATATACCCCAACTGAAGGCCACTATCCCTAGAGGGGCAGCTTCCTGTGGAGCACTGCATTATCAAGGTCCTCCAAGACTTCAGGCTACTGAAGGCTAAGAGGTCAGTTATTGGAAATCTATAGAGACAATATTAGTCAATAGAGGAAATCTGCAATATCTCAGAGTTCCACTACTAGAGGAGTAGATACCTGAGCCATATGAGAAAACAAGGGAAAGAAATGTCCCAAACAATCATAGATGGTACAGCAATAAAATCCAAGGACAGCATGGCAGAAGAAATGTCAGAAAGGGAGTTCAGAATGTACATAATTAAAATGATCAGAGAAGCAAACAATGAGATGAAAGAGCAAATGCAGGTTTTGAATAATTACACCAGACAACAGTTAAAAGAACAAATGCAAGAAACAAAAGATCATTTCAAAAAAGAGTTAGAGGTACTGAAAAAACACCAGACAGAAATCCTCGAAATGAAGGAAACAATAAACCAAATTAAGAACTCCATAGATGTTGGGGACTATGCCATGTGAACTGCACCGGGATGGCACCTGGCAGCCAGTCATAGGTTGCTTTGATCACATTAGCTGTGAGGAGGTTGATTAACATAAGCACACCCAGGTGATTTATCATTGGCCATATCCAATTAAGTCCACACACACAACACGTGCACAGGTGTTCCTGAGTGCCCCTGATTGTGCCTGCTCCTTTTGACTTTTACCATGATTGAACAGCTAGCTTCTCACCCAATCTTCACAAAAATTGGCATCAGTCCTACCCTTCACCTCCTGGAGGGGATATAAGCCGGCTCTCCTCAAGCGCAGAGGTTGGAGGTTCCAAGTTCCAGGTTCGGGGTTCCTGGGTTTCCTGAATCTACACTAAACTGCTCTGAATTCAAGAGCCTCACTACTTGTTTGTCTCCCACACCAAATTGACTCTGCTGGACGGCATCAAATGGTGGCTTCTACAGGGAACTCAGCATTTGTATGGGAAACTACAGGGAACCCTGCATGTGGGAAACTCTCCATACAGGGACTTCTGTGTTTGTCTCCTCTCCTGAGAACTCAAATGGTAAGTAGCAAAGTAAGCTGCAGCCCCTGTTTCTAAGGCAGTTACATGCTCAAGATAGCTGGTCAGGTAGTGAAATGCAAAAGTGTGTGTATTTTGTGTTGCTTGTGTGTTTGTCAAATTCAAGAGTCTTGCTCTAAGTAGTGAGTTAACCTGAGGCCCTGTCTCTCTGAGGCAGTTAGGTGCTCAGGAATGCTGGCCAGGGAAAGCTGAGCCCCTGTCCTTAGGGCAGTTAGGTGCTCAGGTAAGCTAAGACCCTGTCTCTAGGGCAGTTAGGTACTCAGGTAAGCTGAGGCCCTGTTTCTCTCTAAAGCAGTTAGGCACTCAGGATAGCTGGCCAGGTGATGAAATCAAAGAGGATGATAAAGGAGCCCCAGAGTGTGTGTATTTAGTGTTGTTTGTGTGTTTGTACTACTGTTAGTGTGGTCTTTGTCCTGTATCAAACTTATTTAGTAGTAAAAGATGGGTTCAGAAATATTGTTGCTGCCCATGGCAATTTGTCACCGCCTGCAGCAACACTTTGCGTGGGTATAGAGGATAGAGGAACTGAGGTTTGCTTGCTTTAAGAGGAGAGAGAGAGAGGCTTTGCATAAGAGAGAAAGACTTTGCTTAAGAGAGAGAGAGACTACACTTTCAGAAATCCATGTCTTCTCAGTTTTGCTGCTGCTTCTTAAAGGTGCATCCTGCATCCTGTGAACTAAGGGTCCGTCTACCTAAGGTCCTTTAGGGATGTGTCATGCATACTGCAATCTGTGATCTGCAACCTAAAGATGTGTTCTCAGTTCTCCACTCTATCTTCTGCCGCTGCCCCTACTCGCTGTTTCTATCTGCTTGCTGCTGCTGCTTCTTCTTTTCTGCTAATGGCTTCTCTGTTTCTTTCTGCTAGCTGCTCCTCTTACTGTTGCTCCTTACTCCTTGTCACTTTTCTCTGCATGTTGCTGCTCCTTACTCCTTATCACTTTTCTCTGTCTGCTGCTGTTCCTTCACTACTACCTACTGTCCGCTTATATTCCCTCCAAGAGGCGGAGGGTGGAGCCACACCATTTGAGATCAGTTGAGGAGCCAGCTGCCCAATCATGAGCAGGCACAAGCAGGAGCACTTGAGAACACTTGTGCATGCGTACCTTCAATGTGATCAAAACAGCTTCTGGCTAGCTGCCAGGCGCCATCTTCGGCGAGTTCCCATGGCATAGCCCCCAACAAAATATCATGAAATCAGTCTGAAGAGATGATTCAAAAAGGAGGCATAAAAATATATTACAAGAAGGAGGTTCTGAGGAGGAAGGAGATACTGGGGAGGAACTAGAAAACAGGTGAGTTAACACTGGAGAGTTGCTAAAGGGCAGGAAAGACCATGAGATAATTACCCCCTCAGATCCCCCGTATTATAAAAGGTGGGAGGACCCTACATTTTGGGGGCACTCTTCTCGGCCTTATTGTGGTGGAGTCCCAAGTGATACCAGGGATTGCTGGGACCCTATGGAAGGCCCATTAAGACTGTCCTACCCAGTCTTGGCAGATGGTCAGGGGCAGCGATTTCATCAGGCCCTAGAATTTAAAACAGTAAAAAATCTTAAAGAGGCAGTCACTACTTTTGGGCCCCAAGCTCCGTTTACCATGAGTATGGTGGAATCCATCGCAACACTTAATCTGACTCCTAGTGATTGGGCAAGTATGTGTCAAGCAGTTTTGCATGGTGGACAATATTTAATGTGGAAAGTAACCAATCAAGAGCTCTGTGCAAAGATGGCTCATAGAAACACAGCTGTAGGTTTCCATCAATGAAACCTAGATATGTTGCTGGGACAAGGACTATACAAACAACAGCTGAACAACAGCAACAAATTACAAATGATACAGTGTTTTATCTTCAGATAGCTACCACCACTGTTAGAGCATGGAAAACATTACAATGTTGTGGGTACTTGCAAGGGCAATTATCCAAAGTTATACAGGGCTCAAATGAACCATATGCAGACTTTGTAGACCATCTGTTACAAACAGCAGAGTGTTTGGGGATTCAGAACAAGCAATGCCTTTAATAAAACAGCATATGAACAAGCCAATAAATGGTGCAGGGAAGCAATTAGTCCATGGAAAAATAAGGATCTCAATACCTATTTAAAAATATGCAGAGATATTAATGAGTCAGCTATACAGGGTCAAATACTAGCAGCTGCTGTCACTCAAGGAGTAGCTCAAGCTATGGGGGCCAAACCCAAAAGCTGTTTTTTATGTGGACAGCCAGGACATTTTAAAAGGGACTGTCCAAACCCAAGTTATAGTACGTACAAAAAAATGCCTGGAATGTGTCCAAAATGTAAAAAAGGAAAACATTGAGTAAGTGAGTGTAAATTTGTAGTTGACATAAAGGAAAACCACTCACAAAAAACGAGATGAGGGGCCCTTGGGCTCGGGCTCCACAAATATTTGGAGGCCTGAAGGAAGGACAGTTAGTGGCGGATCCCATCAAAGTGATCCCTCGAAGTCATTATCCACTAATTCCCTCATCAGACACACAACAGGAAGCACAGGATTGGACCTCTGTGCTGCTGCCAGAGTAGTACTAACTCCAGAAATGGGGGTTCAATTAATACCTAAGGGTATCTATGGACATCTTAAATTGGGAACAGTAGGTTTACTATTAGGGCGCAGTTCTGCTGCCCTAAGAGGACTTCATATAACATCGGGAGTAATTGATTCAGATTATGAGGGAGAGATAAAAATAGTAATCAGTTCCCCAAAAGGTATTTCTGTTATAAATCAGGGGGATAAAATAGCACAAATACTGGTGATACCCAGTGAACATGACAAATATTTAGCAAAAAGGAATAAAAGAAATAATTTGGGGTTTGGATCCACAGGGGAACCTATGACCATGCTTGCCTTAGATCTAAACACTCACCCCATGTATACTATAAGATTAAATGACAAGGGATTTAGTGAGTTATGAGACACTGGAGCTGATCTTAGTATCATAACATTGACCCAATGGCCAAAAGATTGGCCTCTTCAAAAGGCTGACCAGACCTTACGAGGTTTGGGGGTTGCCTCAAATCCACCCCAGAGGGCACAGTTATTGAAATGGACAGATATAGAAGGAAATTACAGTACTTTCCAATCCTATGTTTTAAGAGATTTACCCATTAATTTATGGAGGAGAGACATATTAAAACAATTACAGATCAAGTTGACTAATGAACATATGCATATTAACCTGATAGCTTGTAATGTCATGGTGAACCAGGGATTCATACCTGGAAAAGAACTGGGAGCACCTTCACAGGGAATAACTGAACCCATCCAAGCTATGAGGAGAAGTAATAAAGAGGGACTGGGTTTTCAGAGGGGGCCACTGAGTCAAAAAAATTTACATGGAAATCACAAAAGGCTGTTTGGATACCTCAGTGGCCCCTCAATGCTCAAAAGTTACAAGCAGTCAGAGAGTTAGTAAGACAAAAACTGGTCTTAGGCCATCTACAACCTTCTACATCTCCTTTCAATAAACCTATCTTTATAATTAAAAAGAAATCAGGAAAGTTGTGACTCCTCCAAGATCTTAGAGCAATTAATAATCAATTGGTAATGATGGGAGCAGCTCAATTCAGACTCCCTCAATTGTCTGCTATTCCAAAGGATTGGAGAATTATAGTTTTAGACATAAAAGATTGCTTCTTTTCCATACAACTTTATAAGGAAGATACCTGTAGATTTGCTTTTAATGTACCAGCTACTAACCATGAAGGAACTTATCAAAGATATGAATGGACAGTATTGCCACAAGGCATGGCCAACAGCCCCACTTTGTGTCAGGTCTATGTAGACAAAGCTTCACAGCCTATTAGAAAATCTGATAAAGACCTAAAGATCTATCATTATATGGATGATGTCTTATCAACTCATCCTGATCAAGACAAACTATTCAGAGTATATGATGGACTGGTCAAAAATCTTCTTTGATTCAGATTAGAGATAGCAGAGGATAAATTACAGAGTTCTTGCCCCATTACCTACATTGGTGCCATTATTGGCAAAACCTTAATACGACCCCAAAAGGTTACCTTTAGGATGGATAGATTAAAAACATTAAATGATTTCCAGAAACTTTTGGGAGATATAAACTGTGTAAGACCATATTTAAAATTAACAACTGAAGACCTTGGACCATTATTTGATATTCTTAAGGGAAGTGGTGATCCCGCCTCGCTCCGGGAAATTACCACAGAAGCTAGAAAAGCATTGTGTAAGGTAGAAGATGCATACTAAGGCACATTTAGATCAGGTAGATATAGCTAAGCCTATATTACTGATAATCATAGCCACCATAGGAAGTCCTACAGGAGTGTTCTGGTAACAAGGACCTACTTACTGGATCACTATAGCCAAAAGATAACTCTAGCGAGTTATCCAGAATTAGTGGGAAAGTTAATAAAAAGGGCAATAAATAATGTTATAGGAATTTTGGGTATTATTCCAAAAAAATTATCACTCCTTATAAAACAGAAACTATAATTAAACTTGCACAAGAATCAGAAATATGGGCTACTATTAAATGTAATTATAATCCAAATTTTAATAACCACTACCCTGGGTACCCAATGATCCAAATGTTCATCAGACACCCATTCATATTTCCTAAGGTCACCAGAAATGATCCCATACCAAATGTTATAACTTGCTTTTCTGATGGGTCCAGTAATGGAACAGCTGCTATAGTCATGTCAACACAGACATTTACATTTCTTTATCCTTCACAATCTGCCCAAAAGATATAGCTTCTAGCCATTTGTCAAATTTTCCAAATGTTCCCAAATCAGCCATTTAATCTATTCTCTGACAGCAAATATATAGTCAACGCTCTAAATATCATAGAAATTGTACCAAAAATATCCTCAGCATCTACCATTCATTCCTCATTATCTACAATTCAAAAGTTAATTTGGGACTGTAAGGAAACATTTTTTTGTTGGACATATTAGGGCTCATACTGGGTTACCAGGATCTCTCAGAATGGGTAACGCTTTTGCAGACTTAGCCACTAGAGACGTACATATTTTTTCCACATTCTTGGAAGCAGAAAGTTTTCATAAAAACTTCCATGTTAACAGTAAAACTCTTCAATGACATTTTAGATTGACTAAGGGACAAGCTAGAACTATTGTCAAAAATTGTCAACATTGTGTCACTTATCTCCCAGTACCTCAAAATGGTGTTAACCCTAGAGGATTATAAGCCAACCATATATGGCAAATGGATGTTACTCATATCCCAGAATTTGGAAAGATTAGATACATGCATGTGTCCATACATACTTATTCAGGATTTATTATGGCCTCCTTACAGTCAGGTAAAAAAACAAAAGATTTTATAAATCACTGCCTATATACCTATTCTATTTTGGACATTCCAAAAACAATAAAAACAGACAATGGTCCAGGCTATACATCCTTAACCTTTAAACAGTTTTGTTTTACATTTAGTATATATCATGTCACAGGTATTCCTTATAACCCCCAGGGACAAGGAATTATAGAAAGAGCTAATCTAACCATTAAGACCTTATTAATAAAACAAAAAGGGGGAATAGGGGAGTCATATCCACTCAAGAACAGATTATCCATAGCCCTTTTTACCTTAAATTTTTTGAATTTGGATAAATCAGGAAAATCAGCAGTGATTGACATGCTGCAGTTGACACTGACATAATAACACAAGCTTTATGGAAAGATGTTGTAAAAGGAGAATGGAAAGGACCTTCCCCAGTCTTGATTTGGGGAAGAGGGCATGTGTATGTATTTCCATAGGAAGAAAAGATGCCAATTTGTTATTCCAGAAAGGCTAGTCCGAGCAGGTAAGATGGTTCATCAAGATGCAGCTAAGCCCTCTGGATTTTCTGCTGCTACTGATGATGGTGGTGAGTCTCTTCCAAGGTGAATAGTTCTGAACAATAGTCAGGGTATTGCCTTGACTGGTTCCAGTCTCTCAAGGTGGTGCAGTCTTTCCTCAGTTCTTTTCCACTAATGAATCTACTGGGGAATCTACCCTTAGGTATGCACCACCATTGGACTCCAATACCCTGAATTTATCACTAGAGAATGCAATATGCCTTGCCTTTGGCAGTGGCACACCTTGTGTACAGTTGATCAATCATACTTTGTCAGATATTATCTTAAATAAAGAAAACAACTCCAATACAAATGTCACCAGTCAGCCAGAGGTTGCTTTGATCACATTGGTGGAGAGGAGATTGATTAACAAGCACACCAGGGGATTTATCATTGGCTGTATTCAATTAAGTCCTCACACACAACATGTACACAGGTGTTCCCAAGTGCTCCTGCTCGGGCCTGCTTGTTTTGACCTTGACAATGATTGGACAGCTAGCTCCTTGCCTAATCTTTGCTTAATTGGCCTCATCCCTACCCTTCGCCTCCTGGAGGGGATATAAGATGGCTCTCCTTGAGCATGGGTGTTGGAGGTTCCAGGTTCCAGGTTCGGGGTTCCTGAGTTTCCTGAATCTACACTAAACTGCTCCGAATTCAAGAGTCTCGCTACTCGTTTGTCTCCCATGCCAAATTGACTCTGCAGGACAGCATCACATAGGAAGCATAACCAATAGGATAGAACACCTGGAAGACAGAACCTCAGACATTGAAGACAAAATATTTAACCTTGAAAACAAAGTTGACCAAACAGACATGATAAGAAATCATGAACAGAATCAAAAAGAATTATGGAATCTAATGAAAAGACCAAATTTAAGAATTATTGGGATAGAGAAAGGCACAGAGAAACAAACCAAAGTAATGAAAAATCTATTCATTAAATAATATCGGAAAATTTTCCAAATATGAAGAACAAAATGGAAAATCAAATATAAGAGGTTTATAGGAGTCTAAGTATACATAATTACAATAGACACAAACAAGGCACATTATAATGAAAATACGTAACATACAAAATAAAGACAGAATTTTAAAGGCTGTGAAAGAAAAAAATCAAATTACATTCAGGGGGAAACCAATACAATTATCAGCAGATTTTTCAACCCAGACCCTAAAAGCTAGAAGGGCCTGGAACAACATTTTTCAAGCTCAGAAAGAAATGAATGCCAACCAAAAACCTTATACACAGCAATACTTACCTTCAGGTTTGATGATGAAATAAAATCCTTCCATGATAAACAAAAACTAAAAGAATTTACAAAAAGAAAGTCAGTGTTTGAGTCCTTGATAAACAAAAACTAAAAGAATTTACAAAAAGAAAGTCAGTGCTTGAGAACATTCTCAGCAAAATATTCCATGAGGAAGAGAGAAAAGCAATGATGTAAATCAGTAAAGGGAGGAACTAACCTAAAGAAATACCAAAAAAATGAGAAAACAAGTCATGTCAAAAAACATAAATGAGCCAAATGACTTGGAATACAAATCATATCTCAATAATAACTGTGAATGTTAATGGCCTAAACTCATCAATCAAAAGACATAGAGTGGCAGATTGGATTAAAAAGAAAAATCCAACAATTTGCTGCCTGCAAGAGATTCTACTAATAGAAAGAGATACCCTCAGACTAAATGTGAAAGAATGGGAAAAAACATACCATGCTCATGGATTCAGCAAAAAAGCTGGAGTATTGATCCTCATATCAGATAATGTGGACTTCAAGCCAAAGTTAGTCAGAAGGGATAAAGAAGGACATTTCATACTGCTTAAGGGAAGCAAAAATCAGCAAGACATAACAATCATATATATCTATGTCCCAATCAGTGGCTCATCCATACATGTCAACAAATCCTTCTCAACACCAAAAATCAAATAGACCACAACACAATAATACTAGGTTATTTTAACACACCTCTCTCACCACTGAACAGATCCTCCAAACAAAAATTGATCAAAGAAACCGTATTTCTCAACACAATCAATAATTTAGATTTAACGGACATATAGAATATACCATCCAAGAAAAAGAGAATACACTTACTTCTCAGCAGTACATGGATCCTTCTGTAAAATAGACCATATTTTATGCCACAAAGCTAATGTTAGCAAATACAGGAAGATAGAGATACTATCTACTATTTTGTCAGATCATAACGGATTGAAATTAGAAATAAATGACACAGTAAAAAACAGAAACTACTCCAACAACTGGAGACTACATAATATGCTATTGCATAATGAATGGATAATAGAACACATCAGGAGGGAAATTTAAAAATTCATAGAGGTAAATGAGAACAAAGATACATCATATCAAAATGTCAGGGACACTATGAAAGCAGAACTTAGAGGAAGATTTATTTCATGGAGTGCATTCAATAAAAGAAGAAAAGTTCAACACATAAATGAGCTAACACTACAGCTCAAAGCCCTAGAAAAAGAAAAAAAGAACAACACCAAAGGTAGTAGAAGACAGGAAATAGTTAAAATCACAGAATGAATCAATGAAATTGAAACAAAAGAAACAATACAAAAAATTGACAAAATAAATAGTTGGTTCTTTGAAAAAAATAAACAAAATTGATAAATCCTTAGCCACACTAAAAAAGAGAAGGAGAGAATAAACTCAAATTACTAAAATTCGGAATGATCAAGGAGATATCACAAGACACAAGTGAAATAGAAAACATAATTAGAAGTTATTTTGAAAATCTATACTCCAACAAAATAGAAAATCTCAAAGACATCAACAGGTATCTAGAGACATATGAATTACCTAAACTGCACAAGGAGACATACACAATTTAAATAGATCAATTTCTAGTAATGTAATAGAAGAAGTCTTCAAAAGCCTACCACCAAAGAAAAGTCCAGGACCAGATGGGTTCTACAAAACCTTTAAAGAAGAGGTCATTCCAATACTTCACAATTATTTCATGAAATAGAAGAAGAGGGAACCCTCCCAAACTCATTCTATGAAGCCAATATCACCCTAAAACCTAAACCAGACAGAGACACATTGAGGAAAGAAAATTCTAGACCAATATCATTAATAAACATTGATGCAAAAATTCTCAACAAAATCTTAGCAAATTGCATACAAAAATATATTAAAAAAGATAGTGCAACACCATCAAGAGGGTTTTAACCCAGGATTGCAAGGTCAGTTCAACATTCAGAAATCAGTAAATGTAATTCATCATATCAACACACTTAAAGTCAAGAAGCACATGATTATTGTGGTAGAGGCAGAAAAAGCATTTGATAAAATACAGCATCGCTTCATGCTCAAAGCACTGGAAAAAAATAGGGATAGTGGGAACATTTCTTAATATTGTAAGGGCCCTCTATGCTATGCCCATGGTCAATATCATTCTAAAGGTGAAAAATTGAAAGCATACCCCCTAAAAACTGAAACAAGACAGGTATGCTCTCACCACTTCTATTCAATTTTGTCCTTGAAACTCTAACCAGAGCAATTAGACAGACTAAGGATATTAAAGGGATAAGAATAGGAAAAGAAGAACTCAAACTCTCCCTATTTGATGATGACATGATAATATATTTAGAGGAACCAGAAAATTCCACCAGAAAAAATTTCAGAATTCATAAGTGAATTCAGTAAAGTAGCAGGATATAAGATCAATGCTCATAAATCCAATGCGTTTTTATACATAAGTGATGAATCATCAGAAAGAGAAGTTAGGAAAATTACCCCATTCACAATAGCTTCAAAAAAAAAATAAAATACTTGGAAATCAATCTAACAAAAGAGGTGAATGACATCTACAATGAGAACTACAGAACACTAAAGAAAGAAATTAAAGAAAACATTAGAAGACAGAAAGATCTCCCATGTTCTTGGATAGGCAGAACTAATATTGTCAAAATGGCCATATTACCAAAAGTGCTATACAAATTCAATGTAATTCCAAATAAAATTCCAATGACGTACCTTACAGAAATAGAGAAAAGCAATTATGAAATTCATCTGGAAGAATAAGAAACCCAGAATAGCTAAAGCAATCCTTAGCAAGAAGAGTGAAACAGTGGGTATCACAATACCAGAACTATACTACAAAGCAGTATTAACAAAAATGGCATGGTATTGGCACCAAAATAGACAGGTAGAACAATGGTAGATAATAGAGGACACAGACACAAACCCAAATAAATTCAATATTTGCATACTATACAAAAGTGCCAAAAATATGCAATGGAGAAAAGATAGCCTCTTCAACAAATGGTGCTGGGAAAACTGGAAATCCATATGCAACAGAATGAAACTAAACCCCTATCTCTCACGTTGCACAAAAATCAACTCACAATGGATCAAGGACCTTGGAATCAGAGAAGAGACCCTGCATCTTAAAGAAGAAAAAGAAGGTCCAAATCTTTAACATGTCAGCATAGGATCAGACTTCCTCAACAGGACTCCCATAGCACAAGAAATAAAAGTAAGAATCAATTACTGGGATAGATTCAAACTAAAAAACTTTCTCTCAGAAAAGAAAACTATCAGCAATGTGAAGGAAGAACCTACAGAGTGGGAGAAAAATCTTTTTCATTCAGTCACTCATACTTCAGATAGAGCAGTAATTTCCAGAATATGTAAAGAACTCAAAAATTTCTACACCAAGAATACAAATAACCCAATCAACAAATGGGCTAAGGAATTGAACAGACACTTCACAGAAGGTCAACAAGCAATCAACAAATATATGAAAAAGGTTCAAAATCTTTAGTAATAAGATAAATGCAAATCAAAACTACCTTAAGATTCCATTTTACCCCAATTAGAATGGAGATTATCAAGAAAAAATACAAGCAACAAAATAGTGTTGGAGAGGATGTGGGGAAAATGGTACACTCATACACTGTTGGTGAGGCTGCAAATTAGTGCAGCCTCTCTGAAAAGCAGTGTGAAGATTCTTTAGAAAACTTGGGATGGAAACATCATTTGACCCAGTTGTCCCTCTCCCTGGCCTATACCCAAAGGACTTAAAATCAGCATACTACAGAGATACAGCCACATCATAGTTCATAGCAGCTTAATTCACAATAGCCAGATTTGGAACCAACCTAGATGCCCTTCAATTGAATAGAAAAAGAAACTGTGGTATATATGTATATATATGTATATATATATATGTATATATACATATATGTATATATATATGTATATATATTTATAATTGAATATTAATGAGCCATAAAAAATAATAAAATTATGGCATTTGCAGGCAAATGGATGAAATTGGAGAATATCATGCTAAATGAGATAAGGCAATCTCAAAACAACAAAGGACGAATGATTTCACTGAGGAGAAGATGATGACATCTAATTGGGGGTTGAAGGGGGTCAAGGATGTAGGAAGGAGGGATTGTATAGAAGGAAAAGAGGGGTAAGAGGGATAGGGAAAGGAAAAAATAATAGAATGAATAAAAAACTATTACCCTAGGTAAATGTATGATTACACAAATGGTATGCCTCTACTTCATGTATAGAGAAGCAAGATACATCCCAATTGTTTACAATAAAAATAAATTTTAAAAAGTTATCAACAAAAGAGCAATTAATCCAATCAATAAATGGGCAAACAGCCTGCACAGACACTTCTCAATAGCAAGTAGACATAGCCCACATATACATGAAAAAGTGCTCAACATCTTTAGCCATCAGAGAAATGCAAATCAAAACCACACTGAGATTCCACCTGCCTAGTCATCACAGTTTGTCAAATAACCAAAAAGTAACAAATGCTGACAAGGATGTGAAAAAGGAACACTTACACATTGTTGATGTGAATGTAAATTAGCACAGTCATTATGAAAATCAATATGCAGGTTCCTCAATAAATTAAATATAGAATTTCCATATGATGCAGCTATATAGCATTCCTAGCTATATTTCTGGAGGAAATGAAGTCAGCACACAAAAAAGATAATTGTATACCTATTTTTATTGTGGCATTACAAACAATAACCAACTTAAGAAATCAGCCTAGGTGCTGTCAATAGATGACTAGACAAAGAAAATATGACATATATACATATGGAATATTATTCAGTCATAAAAAAGAAACAAGCATGTCTTCTGCAGGAAAGCAGGGTACTGGAGTTTCTCATGTTAACTGAAATAATTCAAACTCAAAGACAAATATCATGTGTTTTCCCTCAAACATGGAAATTGTTAGGAAAAAAAGATGATCTGAAAGTAGATAAGGTATTTTAGGGAAGGGGAAGAAAAATAGACAGTGAAAGAAAGAGGAGAATAAGAGAAAGTAAATGGGATGGTGCACACAATTAAAAAATGATATTTGGATGTATAGGAAAGTCAGTGAAACCCATTAATTTATAATATTAATGTGTTAATACTTGTAACGAAAGTTGTCTAATGTAAAAAAATATTAAAGCGAGTTTAACACATACCCACGCATAGAGTTCTTGCTTGTTTTGCCCAATTTCAATTATATGTCTATAATAATTTCTATAAATTCCTTCATTAAATACTGAGTTCTCTGAAATATAACCATGATGATTTCAGAATGATGGGTTCAAAAACTTTTACTACTTTATCCTATTTTATAAGTTTATGTCAACTTTCTCCCACAGAGGGGTATTTGAGCTGCATTGGCTATACAGATGCTACACAGTCATGTATCTGATACGTAAGTTCCAGAGTTTCTCTGGGGAATATGACTGTAGCACACATGTAGCTATGTGCACAGGTCCAACTTTACTATTGATGCCATTTTCTTCCAAAGTGTACATTAATTTACTATGAAAGGCAGTGGAGAGGAAAGTTGCTCTTAGTTCATGTTCCTGCCAACACTGTACCATCAGAATTCATTTTCTTCTAATAATTAGAGCATAAAATGCCCTCTAGCAGTGGTTTAACTTGCATTAGCTTAAAGGAGCCCACCATCTTAGATACACCCTGAATTAATTTTAAGAAAGAAAAGTTCCATGTCATTCAGTTCAGTAAATATACTAAAAGTAAGACCAGTTCAGTGTTTTGCTTGCCTTTCTAAGTTCCCATCTCACCAATTTGTGGCTTGAATACTCCTTACATTTTTGGCCAACTTTCATATATATTTAGCTTTTAAAATAGTTTAATCTATGTTTTTAGTGGGAAGACCAAAGGCCAAGCTGAAGGAATCTTTATTGTCTTCAAACACTGAGATCCATATTACAAAGGGATGAAGGAGAGGGGAGAAAGGGGAAAATGAATATTTATTGTATGCAGACAACATATTTGCAGAAAAAAAGAAAGCATAAGCAACAGTGCTGGAACCCTTACAGCCAAAAGGCAAAAGGCTTCATCACTGGTTGCCTCTTTGCATGAAATCCTGACAAAGCTATGAAACGAAGAGAGGTACATAGAGATTTGCTACTAGTTCAGTGTCAAGGAAGTCATACTATAAGTAAATATGTACTGTTTTCTCAAAATATTAGGTTTAGGAAAACACTACCACAATCATTTCCTCACTTTTGAGCAAGCACTGACACAAAAAAGAAATGAAGGCACCACATTTATTAACTTATCTTGAGAAATTTTGAAAACCCGGGCATACAACTGGAAAATAATGAATTTTGATTTTCTCTTCTCTAGTTAATAACAAGCACAGTAACCATCTCATGGTTTATGAAAATTCAGAACACAGAAATACCCAGAACACAGAAATACTACTAATAACCAGTGTTATTATTAAGAGGTAAGTTTTATGTGTACTAACAAAATTACTCTTTAAAAATTTTTTTTGTAGTTGTAGATGGATAGAATGCCTTTATTTCATTTGTTTATTTTTAGGTGGTGCTAAGGAGCAAACCCAGTTCTGATACATACTAGGCTAGCATTCTGCCATTGAGCAACATCCCCAGCCCCAAAATTACTATTTAAATTTAAAATAAAAAATTCCTTTTTTTTTTTAACCTTTTTCCATTTCATTAAAAGATTTGTTATTTTGGAGGTACAAACTCTATGATCACTCTCAATTACTTCTTCTGTTTCCCGATTCTTCAAATCATGAAAAGATTCAGTTCATCATCTAGGCTTTAAAAAAATCTATCATGAAAATCTGGAAGTTTACTATAGCATTTGAAAAGAATAAAATTTCTTTTTAAATATTATCAGCATAATGAATGAGGAAAAATGTGAAAAGCAAACTTTTTTTAAATACAAAAAATAAACATGTAAAAGAGAAAATTGTAAAAATGAACCATTATTGATTTTGATGACCCACTAAGCATCCTTCAACCTTTTCTAGTCATTACATAGGCCTGATTCAAAAAGACATATACCTGTAGAATGTTCTAGAACTGCAAATTATTTCTGCTAATCCCCAATAATTCAGTGAGAGAGATACAGAACATACTGTTATCTATTTTAGGTAAAGAAATAAAGTTTACCATGAGGAAACTGAACTCTAGAGAAGTTAAGTAACTGACAGTCATATAACTAGTAAAGACTGAAACAGAACTAGAATCCCAAGTTTCTTTTAAAAGATCACTGAGACTAGAAATTTCTAGAGCAGTGCTATTCACGGGGAATACAATGCAACACACATAGGTCATTTAAAATTTTCTGGGAGAACACTGAAAACAAAAGAGAGGTAAACTTTAAAAATATATTCTATTTAATTCAGTATAACTACAATGTTACCACTTCAACATAAAATCAAAATAAAATTATTATGAAGACATTTTACTTTCTGTTATCCATGCTGTCTTTGAAATCCAATGTTGTATTTTAGACTTACAGTATCTCAATTCAGACCAGACTCATTTGAAGTTCTCAATAGGTACATGTGATCTGAGATCACTGTGCTGGGCAGCACACTTCTAGATACATTGTGGACAAGGACTTTGAAAATGGTCCAAGGTGTGAAAACCCTCATAATCTAAAACCTTCAAATTATAACTTGGAATTATACCCATGTCATTTATATAAATGTAAAATGAATGAAACATAAACATAAGAACAAAATTTCTCAGTTAAACATAAGAACATAATTTCTAAGAAGCTATAATTATTAAAGTATTTACTACTTTCCTTATTCTACATTCAATCTACTTCATGTCCTGGTCTTGAATTATTTTGTGAATGACAAATGAAAGAGTAATAACAATAATGAAAACAGTTAATATTTGAATATTTTACTGTGTCCAGCAGTGTTCAAAATTCTTTATATGAATCAATTCATGAAGGAGAAAAATAGTTAATTTATTTAAAATATTCAACCTCCCAAATATGGTTATGTTAATAATATAGAGATATTTAAGCACAATTGTTATTTCAACTTTTCATTTTCTATATACACAAATCTATATAGTTTTACATTATTTTTTTTTCTTATTTATTGTGAACAAATGGGATACATGTTCTTTCTCTGTTTGTACATAGAGTAAAGGCATACCATTTGTGTAATCATACGTTTACATAGGGTGATGTTGGTTGATTCATTCTGTTATTTTTTCCCCTTCCCCCCACCCCTCCCATCCCTCTTTTCCCTCTATACAGTCCTTCCTTCCCCCATTCTTGCCCCCCTCCCTAACCCTCACTCTAACCCTAAAACTAACCCCTCCCACGCCCCATTATGTATCATCATCCACTTATCAGCGAGATCATTCTTCCTTTGGTTTTTTGAGATTGGCTTATCTCACTTAGCATGATATTCTCCAATTTCACCATTTGCTTGCAAATGCCATAATTTTATCATTCTTTATGGCTGAGTAATATTCCATTGTATATATATGCCACAGTTTCTTTATCCATTCATCAACTGAAGGGCATCTAGGTTGGTTCCACAATCTGGCTATGGTGAATTGAGCAGCAATGAACATTGATGTGGCTGTATCTCTGTAGTATGCTGATTGTAAGTCCTTTGGGTATAGGCCAAGGAGTGGGATAGCTGGGTCAAATGGTAGTTCCATTCCAAGTTTTTTAAGGAATCTCCATACTGCCTTCCAGAGTGGTTGCACTAATTTGCAACCCCACCAGCAATGTATGAGTGTACCTTTTTCCCCACATCCTCGCCAACATCTGTTGTTGCTTGTGTTCTTGATAATCGCCATTCTGATTGGGGTGAGATGGAATCTTAGGGTGGTTTTGATTTGCATTTCTTTTATTACTAGAGATGTTGAACATTTTTCCATATGTTTGTTGATTGTTTGTAGGTCTTCTTCTGTGAAGTGTCTGTTCATTTCCTTAGACCATTTGTCGATTGGATTATTTGTAGTCTTGGTGTTGAGTTTTTTGAGTTCTTTATAGATTCTGGAGATTAGTGCTCTATCTGAAGTGTGATTGGCAAAGATTTTCTCCCACTCTGTAGGCTCTTTCTTCACATTGCTGATAGTTTCCTTTGCTGAGAGAAAGCTTTTTAGTTTGAATCTATCCCAGTTGTTGATTCTTGCTTTTATTTCTTGTGCTATGGGAGTCCTGTTGAGAAAGTCTGGTCCTAAGCCGACATGTTGAAGATCTGGACCTACTTTTTCTTCTATAAGATGCAGGGTCTCTGGTCTGATTCCGAGGTCCTTAATCCATTTTGAGTTTAGTTTTGTGCACGGTGAGAGATATGGGTTTATTTTCATTTTGTTGCATATGGATTTCCAGTTTTCCCAGCACCATTTATTGAAGAGGCTATCTTTTCTCCATTGCATATTTTTGGCCCCTTTGTCTAGTATGAGGAAATTATATTTGTTTGGGTTTGTGTCTGTGTCCTCTATTCTGTACCATTGATCTACCTGTCTATTTTGGTACCAATACCATGCCGTTTTTGTTACTATTGCTTTGTAGTAAAGTTGAAGTTCAGGTATTGCAATACCCCCTGCTTCATTTTTCCTGTGATGGATTGCTTTAGCAATTCTGGGTTTCTTATTCTTCCAGATGAATTTCATGATTGCTTGTTCTACTTCTGTAAGGGACATCATTGGGATTTTAATTGGAATTGCATTGAATCTGTATAGCACTTTTGGTAGTATGGCCATTTTGACAATATTAATTCTGCCTATCCAGGAACATGGGAGATCTTTCCATCTTCTAAGGTGTTCCTTAATTTCTTTCTTTAGTGTTCTGTAGTTCTCATTGTAGAGGGCTTTCACCTCTTTTGTGAGATTGATTCCCAAGTATTTTATTTTTTTCGAGGCTATTGTGAATGGAGTAGTTTTCCTAACTTCTCTTTCTGAAGATTCATCACCTATGTATAAAAATGCATTGGATTTATGAGCATTGATCTTGTATCCTGCTACTTTACTGAATTCACTTATGAGTTCTAAGAGTTTTCTGGTGGAATTTCCTGGTTCCTCTAAGTATATAATCATATCATCAGCAAATAGGGATAGTTTGAGTTCTTCTTTTCCAATTCGTATCCCTTTAATTTCTTTGGTCTGTCTAATTGCTCTGGCTAGAGTTTCAAGAACGATATTGAATAGGAGTGGTGAGAGAGGGCATCCCTGCCTTGTTCCAGATTTTAGGGGGAATGCTTTCAGTTTTTCACCATTAAGAATAATATTAGCCATGGGCTTAGCATAGATGGCCTTTACAATGTTAAGGAACGTTCCCACTATCCCTATTTTTTCTAGTGTTTTGAGCATGAAGGGGTGCTGTATTTTATCAAATGCTTTTTCTGCATCTATTGAAATAATCATGTGATTCTTGACTTTAAGTCTGTTGATATGGTGAATTACATTTATTGATTTCCTGATGTTGAACCAACCTTGCATCCCTGGGATGAAACCCACTTGATCATGGTGCACTATCTTTTTAATACATTTTTGTATGCGATTTGCTAAAATTTTGTTGAGAATTTTTGCGTCGATGTTCATTAAGGATATTGGTCTGAAATTTTCTTTCCTCGATGTGTCTCTGTCTGGTTTAGGTATCAGGGTGATATTGGCTTCGTAGAATGAGTTTGGGAGGGTTCCCTCCTCTTCTATTTCATGAAATACTTTGAAAAGTATTGGAATGAGCTCTTCTTTAAAGGTTTTGTAGAACTCGGCTGAGAAACCATCAGGTCCTGGACTTTTCTTTGTTGGTAGGCTTTTGATGACTTCTTCTATTTCATTACTTGAAATTGGTCTATTTAAATTGTGTATGTCCTCCTCGTTTAGTTTAGGCAATTCATAGGTCTCTAGAAACTTGTTGATTTCTTCAAAATTTTCTATTTTGTTGGAATATAGATTTTCAAAATAGCTTCTAATTATGTTTTGTATTTCAGTCGAGTCTGTTGTGATATTTCCTTGTTCATTCCGAATTTTGGTGATTTGGGTTTTCTCTCGTCTTCTCTTTGTTAGTGTGGCTAAAGGTTTATCAATTTTGTTTATTTTTTCGAAGAACCAACTATTTATTTTGTCAATTTTTTGTATTGTTTCTTTCATTTCAATTTCGTTGATTTCAGCTCTGAGTTTAACTATTTCCTGTCTTCTACTACTTTTGGTGTTGGTCTGTTCTTCTTTTTCTAGGGCTTTGAGCTGTAGTGTTAGGTCATTTATTTTTTGAGTTTTACTTCTTTTATTAAATGCGCTCCATGAAATAAATCTTCCTCTAAGTACCGCTTTCATAGTGTCCCAGAGATTTTGATATGATGTTTCTTTGTTCTCTTTTACCTCTAAGAATTTTTGAATTTCCTTCCTAATATCTTCTGTTATCCATTCCTCATATAATAGCATATTGTTTAATCTCCAGGTGTTGGAGTAATTTCTGTTTTTTGCTCTTTCATTTATTTCCAGTTTCAATCCATTATGGTCTGATAAAATACAAGGAAGTGTCTCTATCTTCTTGTATTTGCTAACATTAGCTTTGTGGCATAATATATGGTCTATTTTAGAGAAGGATCCATGTGCTGCTGAGAAGAAAGTGTATTCACTCTTTGTTGGTTGGTATATTCTATAAATGTCTGTTAAGTCTAAATTATTGATTGTGTTATTGAGATCTATGGTTTCTTTGTTCAATTTTTGTTTGGAAGATCTGTCCAGTGGTGAGAGAGGCGTGTTAAAATCACCTAGTATTATTGTATTGTGGTCTATTTGGTTTCTGAGATTGAGAAGGATTTGTTTGACATACATGGGTGAGCCACTGTTTGGGGCATAGATATTTATGATTGTTATGTCTTGCTGATTTATGGTTCCCTTAAGCATTATGAAATGTCCTTCTTTATCCCTTCTGATTAACTTTGGCTTGAAGTCCACTTTATCTGAAATGAGGATGGATACCCCAGCTTTTTTGCTGGGTCCATGTGCATGGTAAGTTTTTTCCCATCCTTTCACCTTTAGTCTATGGGTATCTCTTTCTAAGAGATGAGTCTCTTGCAGGCAACATATTGTTGGATCTTTCTTTTTTATCCAATCTGCCAGTCTATGTCTTTTGATTGATGAATTCAGGCTGTTAATATTCAGGGTTATTATTGAGATATGATTTGTATTCCCGGTCATTTGACTCATTTTATTCATTTATTTGCTTATTTTTGACACAACTTGGTTCCTCTTTATTTGAGAGTTACTTTAGGATATCTCCTCCCTTTGCTGATTTGCTTCTTTGTTTTTCATATCTTCTTCATGGAATATTTTGCTGAGAATGTTCTGTAATGCTGGCTTTCTTTTTGTATATTCTTTTAGCTTTTGTTTATCATGGAAGGATTTTATTTCATCGTCAAATCTGAAGGTAAGTTTTGCTGGGTATAAGATTCTTGGTTGGCATCCATTTTCTTTTAGGGCTTGAAAAATGTTATTCCAGGCCCTTCTAGCTTTTAGGGTCTGGATTGAAAAATCTGCTGATATCCGTATTGGCTTCCCCCTGAATGTAATTTGGTTCTTTTCTCTCACAGCCTTTAAGATTCTGTCTTTATTTTGTATGTTAGGTATTTTCATTATAATGTGCCTTGGTGTGGGTCTGTTGTAATTTTGTGTATTTGTAGTCCTGTAAGCCTCTTGAACTTGATTTTCCATTTCGTTCTTCAGATTTGGGAAATTTTCTGAAATTATCTCATTGAATAGGTTGTGCATTCCTTTGGTTTGTTTCTCTACGCCTTCCTCAATCCCAATAATTCTCAAATTTGGCCTTTTCATGATATCCCATAGTTCTTGGAGATTCTGTTCATGATTTCTTACCATCTTCTCTGTTTGTTCAACTTTGTTTTCGAGGTTAAATATTTTGTCTTCAATATCTGAGGTTCTGTCTTCCAGGTGTTCTATCCTATTGGTTGTGCTTTCTATGGAGTTCTTAATTTGGTTTATTGTTTCCTTCATTTCAAGGATTTCTGTTTGGTTTTTTTTCAATATCTCTAACTCTTTATTGAAATGGTCTTTTGCTTCCTGTATTTGCTCTTTTAACTGTCTATTGGTGCGTTCATTCAATGCCTGCATTTGCTCTTTCATTTCATCGTTTGCTTCCCTTATCATGTTGATTATGTTCATTCTGAACTCCCTTTCTGACATTTCTTCTGCCATGCTGTCATTGGATTTTATTGATATAACATCCAGATTTGTTTGAGGCATTTTCTTCCCTTGTCTTCTCATATTGTTCAGGTATCAGTGGACTGCAGAGATGTTGCAGATTTCCTCTATTGACTTATAATGTCCCTGAAGATTGCTAGTGTATCCCCTCTTATCTTTCAGTAGCCTGAAGTCCTAGAGGAAGTTGATACTTCGGTGTTCCCCTAGGTAGCTGCCTCTCTAGGGGTGGTGGTCTTCAGGTGGGGTATATTCCCTGCTAGAGGGCAGAGGTGCCTCTACTTGTTGACCAATGGTCATCCAAAGGCGAACTAGACGCGGGCTGAGGCAATGCCTGTTTGGGCCTTTGTCTCTGGTTTTACCGTCTTTGTGGGAAAACCTCACTTGGCGGGGAAGACCCACCCGGTGGGGAGGTCTCGCTAGTCCGTTCCCCTCCTAGAGGTTCCCCTCGGTCCACAACTACCGCCTGGGCAGGGCAGCCTTCCCAAGCAACGTTTCCAGGGGCCTGGACCTACCTCCTGGGCTTGGGAGCCCTGCCCTTTGCAGACGAGTCTCCTTAGGTGGCCCCTCCTCAGAGAGCTGTCCGAAGTCCTGGAACCTTTGCTCCACCCCTCAGCTGGTCTCTGTGTAGCTCTCCTGGGCCTGGGAGCCTCACCCTTCGTAGATGAGTCTCCTTAGGTTGTCCCTTCTTAGAGAAGCTGCCCGAAGTCCTGGCACCTTCACTTCGCCCCTCAGCTTGTCTCTGTGTAGTTCATTCAAGAAAAGGTGCCTAGGTCCCTGGACCGGACCTTGCTATGCACCTAATCGCCTGGCTATGCGACCCGCCTTCTGACCAGTCACTTGGAGCCTCGTACATATGTTCCAAGCCCCAGTGACCCGTCGCTCGTCTCTTCCTCCAGACAGCCACCCGGTGCTCTGTGTGGGCGCTTGGAGACCAAGCCACTCACTGCGTACCTCCACCTCCTCTGGGCAGTCCCCTCCTCGTTGCTCAGGTGGTTGCTGGATCCAAACAACTCGCCGCCTGGGCAGGGCAGCCTTCGCAGGCAACGTTCTCTTTCTCTGGCAGCCACTCTTTCTCTGGCAGCCGCTGGAGCCCTGGCAGATCGCTTCAAAACCTAGCGGTGTGTCGCACAACCTCCTGTGCAAAGTTCCCCGCTTTCTGAGTTCACTTCTCCAGCGGGGGAGGTGTGTCTTGCCGCCTGGGCAGGGCAGCCTTCGCAGGCAACGTTCTCTTTCTCTGGCAGCCACTCTTTCTCTGGCAGCCGCTGGAGCCCTGGCAGATTGCTTCAAAACCAAGCGATGTGTCGCACAACCTCCTTTGCAAAGTTCCCCGCTTTCTGAGTTCTCTGCTCCAGCGGGGGAGGTGTGTCTTGCCGCCTGGGCAGGGCAGCCTTCGCAGGCAACGTTCTCTTTCTCTGGCAGCCGCTGGAGCCCTGGCAGATCGCTTCAAAACCAAGCGGTGTGTCACGCAACCTCCTTTGCAAAGTTCCCCGCTTTCCGAGTTCACTGCTCCAGCGGGGGAGGTGTGACTTGCCGCCTGGGCAGGGCAGCCTTCGCAGGCAACGTTCCCAGGGGCCCGGACCTCCCTCCTGGGCTTGGGAGCCTCACCCTTCGCAGACAAGTCTCCTTAGGTTAGAGAATCTGGCCGCGGTCCTGGAAACTTCAATCCGCCATTTTTCGCTCCGCTATGCTGTCCGTGTTTACCGATCTGGCGGGGGAGGGGCGACCCGCCGAGTCACTCTACTTCACAAAGTTCTCTGCGTTCAGGGGCTACTGCCCCATCGGGGATGCCTCCCCTATGGGAGAAACTCACCCGGCGGCTTTGAGTTGGTCCCAAGTCACTATCTCCTCTTTTGAATCTTGAGTCCTGGAGCAACATGAAATGCAGCCGCCCTCTAGTCCGCCATCTTGAACCCCCTCTCTATTTTTACATTATTTTAAAATGTTTTTCTCCTTGATACCTACAGTATTTCTTCTAACCACAAACTGTTAACATTAAATATTCAATTTAACATTCATTTCACCATTATCTCCTTTATAAAACTGTAACCCTGTTTAGCACAGTATTCCATGATACATTTTTGGTTGCTACATCCCCTACAGTGGTTCTCCCAATTACTGCATGTATAGTGCTTAACATTATTGGATGTACAATAGATACTGACTTGAATGTCACCACCCCAAAATCCTATACTGCAGTTTTTTTCTGAGTTTCTTTTTTTTAAAGAAAAGAGAACAGTTTCATTTACTTATTTGTGGATGAATACACACATAAGTATTTTTTCATCCACTGAGTTGCAAGCCTATTTTATATTTTACTTTTAAGACAGAGTATCAGGTCTGGGACTGTAGCTAAGTGGCAGAATGCTTGCCTAGCATGTATAAGGCAGTGGGTTTGATCCTTAGCACGACATAAAATAAATAAATTAATTAAATAAAGGCATTCTGTCCATCAACAACAAGAAAGAAAGAAAGAAAGAAAGAAAGAAAGAAAAACAGGGTACCATTAAATACCCAGGCTAACATCAAACTTGAAATAGTCCTGCCTCAGCTTCCACAGTTGATGGGATTATAGGTGTGAGTCAATATGCCCAGCTATTTCAGTATTAATTTTACTTTCATTAAGGTCTAATTTTTAACCTATTCTCTATTATGAGTATCCCTTTCTTCTCTCTGGTTAGTGGGGTTGTAGAGGTTCTTTTTTATATGTTTTTTATTGTATCTTGATATATGATTTGCTTTCAAGTTGTTGTTACTGGTGGTCATTTTATCCTCTCAAACCAGCACAATGGATTAAACCCAGCACCTGGAAGGAAATGGATAGATGTTATGACACTGAGCTTTAGCCCTGACCCAGTTGAGAGAAATTGTACCTCAGTCTCTCCAGGACTGAGTCTTCCACAAACTTTGATGAATCCTTCAACTTAAAAATAGGATGGATAAAAGCACCCAACAGACAACCTGACTGCAAGTATGCACAGATGACAGGGGTGGGCTGAAGACTACTACAGCTCCTGAGCAACAACAGAGAAATAACACAACTGTTGTACTATGCCACTAATAAGGGACCCTAGTATGGGCTGCACACAAGTCCTCTTACACTGTACAGTGCAAACAAGTACCAGAGAAACAGTCATGTAAATTATACTTTGTGTACTCCACTATCTATATCATACTTGCCTGAACTAGTAGAAGGACTCCACTCACAGAAGATCTACAAAGAAAGCTAATCCCTCAGGTTCTGACCAAGTACAGGGTCAAAATCCACCACAGTCTAAGGAACTTCAGGGAAACTACAACATAAACTCCATTTGCAATGAATCTGAACACTACACAACAAACCAATATCCCACGACACAAAGTAAAAAGTAGTTTACTCACTAATAAGACCCTCACATAATACTAGAAGAGATCACCAGTTCAACAGATGTGAAAGTCTCAAGACAGAAACACAAAAACATGAAGCAAAACAACATGACTCAAGTTCATAACTCCCCAGGAACCAAAATAATAAGTACCAATGTAGAAGAAGTGCTGGAACAAAGAAATGTAAAAACTTATTATTAAAATGATCAAATGAGGGTTGAGGTTGAACATAACTCAGTGGTAGAGCACTTGCCTTACATGTGTGAGACACTGGGTTCAATCCTCAGTACCACAGAAAGATAATTAAACAAAATAAAGGTATTGTGACCATCTACAATTAAGAGTATTTAAAAAAATGATTCAATGAATTCAAATAAGGTACAAATAAGCAGATAAATAAATTAAGGAAGATAATGCAAAATGAAAGAGCAATTTAATAAAGAAAGATTCTGGGGAAAAAATGAACAGAAATCTTGGATATAAAACACTCAACAAGTCAAGATGAAAACCCCAGTTCCAAGTCTCACCAATAGACTAGACCAAGCAGAAAATAATTTTTCAGAGCTAGAAGACATGGTGGATGAACTAGAACAGTTGTATTTATTAATAAGGAAGGGTTACCAAGAAACTATAAACAGTATGTGCATATAAAAATTCTGGAACAACATTAAAAAGATTGAGCTTAAGACTCATATGTCATTTGTTGGTAAATAAATGAGTTGTAGAATATCATGCTAAGGAAAATAAGCAAACCCAAGAAACCAAAGACGGAATATTTTCTCTGATATGCAGAAGTTAATTCACAATAAGCAGGGAGGGATAGGGAAGAATAGTTACTCTATATTAGGTAGAGGGGAGTGAAGGAAGGGGAAGAGGTATGAGGAAAGAATGATAGTAGAGTGAAACAGACATTATTACCTCATGTGCATGTATGACCGCATGACTGATGTGATCCTGCAATAAGTACTATCAGAAAAATGAGAGATTACCTCCATTTATGTATGATGTATCAAAATGTATAAATGCATTCTACTGTCATTTACAACAACATAGAACAAATAAAAAATTAGTTTTAAAGAAAGACTCAGGGCTGGAGATATAGCTTAGTTGATAGAGAGCTTGCCTCGAAAACACAAGGCCCTGGGTTCAATCCACAACACTGACCAAAAAAAAAAAAAGGAGCTCTAAAATAGAGACTCATAGTTCTAGAGGAAGGGATAGAGATACAGGTTAAAGGCATACAAAACTTATTCCGTGAAGTAACAGGAGAAAAATTTTCCAATCTTGAAATGATAACAGAGTGCCAAATACAAATGACCAGAAAAGAGTCTCTCCATGAAAATTATAGTTAAAATGCTAAAAATACAGAAGGAGAACTATTAAAAGCTGCAAGAGAGAAGCACCATATAATTTTTAAAGGAAAACCCAAGAGAATAATAGATTTCTCAACAAAGACTCTAAAGGCCACGAGGGCATGAACTGATAGATTTTGAGACCTGGAATAAAAAAAAACTGCCAAGTTAATTATTATATCCAGCAAACTTATCTTTCATAATCAAAGAAGAGATAGGCTCTCCAAGAAAAGCATGAATTAAAAGAATTCATGACTACTAAATCTACATAATCCTACACTTAGATGAGAAATCAAACAGCACAACCAGAAAAGAATATGAAAGAATAGATCTCACTAGAAGGATAGCTAAGCAAAAAGGAACAAGTAAAAATCAAACATGATTGTATCAATAAATCAACAAAAACTTAAGATAAATAAGAAAGAAATGAACACAAAATTCTCAAAACAACCAGAAGAAAACTAACAATGACAGGAACTAGTATATTTCTTTCAATATACTTTCAATATAACCTGTAATGAAAATGATGTAAATTCTCTAATTAAAAGAAAGACTACCTAATAGAACTAAAAACAAGGTTCATCTGCTTACTATTTGCAAGAAATCCACCTCACTACCAAAAACATTCAATCATAAACTGAAAATGAAAGGATGGAGAATGAAATTCCCATCAAAGGGAATCCTAAAGCAAGCAAGAGTAATCAGACTTATATCCAACAAAACTGACCTCAAGGGCTGGGGATATGGCTCAGTTGGTAGAGTGTTTGCCTCACAAGCACAATGCCCTGGGTTCAATCCCCAGTACTGCAAAAAAAAAAAAAAAAAAAAAAAAAAAACTGACCTCAAATCAGTCATGAGACAAAGTAGGTCATTATACTCTGATAAAAGGAATAATCCATCTCAAGAAGATGTAATTGTTGCAAATATAGATGTACCAATGTCATAGAATCCAATTTTATAAAACATATTACAGATCTTATAGGGAGAGACTAGCCTAAATTCAATAATGGTGGGTGACTTCTATACCTTAAAGTTAGCAAGAGATAGATCTTCCAGAACTGCCCCACCCTCAAAATGAACTGAGAAACATTAGAATTACAGTACAGAACAAATAGACAACATCTCAGACTGTTTCATTTAACAGGTGTAGAGAACACATTCTTTTCTTCAGTAAAAAGAATTTTCTCTAAAAGAGACCATACTTTCAACAAGGAAGCAAGCTCAACAAATACAAACATGTTGAAATTTTTCTTGCATCTTATAATAACAGAAGGAAATTACAAATCAATGGCAAGAGTAACTGTAGATGTTATACAATTACACTTCTGAACAAGTAGTGGGTCATTGAAGAAATCAGGGAGGAGAATTAAAATTCCTAGACTCAAATGAAAATGGAAACACAACCCACCAGAATCTATGGGACACAGAGAAAGTAATTAGAAGAGATAGGTTTATAACTATAAGTACATAAATTAAAAAAAAAAACTAAGCAGACCTCAAATAAGTAACCTAATTAAGCATCTCAAGGTCTTTAAAAAACAAGAGAAAAACAAATCCCAAATCAGTACAAAGAAATAATAAAATCAAAGCAGAAATAAAACAGACTAAATGTACAAGAAAAGAATTAATAAAACAGTTGGTTCTTTGAAAAAATACACAAAATTAACAAATGCCTAGCTGAATTAAGCAAAATAAAGAAAGCATCTAAAATAATTAAAATTAAAGTTGAAAAGAGATATATTACAATAGAAACCAACAAAATCCAGAGGATCATGAGGGAATATTCAGCAAACTTCTAACCAAAAAACTGTAAAATCTTCAAGAAATGGAAATATTTCTAGACACAAATAACCTACAAAAATTGAACCAAGAGTATATAAAATGTCTAAATAGATCAATGACAGATAATGAAAGTAAAGCAGTAATAAAATGTCCTATCCAAAAAAAGGTCAAGGATTAGAAGAATTTGCAGTTCAATTCACAAGATTGGTTAAATACCACCAATACTTCTTTAATTATTCTATAAAACTGAAAGAGAAACAACTCTTCCAAACTTATTCTACAAAGCCAGTATCATCCTACTACCAAAATCAGTTAAGAATACACACACACACACACACACAAATATACCCAGGTGTCTTGGTGCATGCCTATAATCTCAGCATCTCAGGTGACTGAGGCAGAAAGAACAACAGTTCCAGATCAGTCTCAGCAATTTAGCAAAGCTCTGTCTCAGAATAAAAAATAAAAGTACTGTGGATGTGGTAAAGCATGCCTAGGTTCAATCCTTAGTACCAATAAATAAACAAAGAAAAATTTAAAATCACATGATCAATTCAACAGATACATAAAAATATTACATAAATTTCAACATCACTTCATGATAAAAACACTCAATAATTTATGACCATAACATAACATAATAAAGGCTCTATATCACAAACCCATTGCCACCATTATTCTGAATGGGGAGAAATTTAAAGCATTTCTTCTAAATTTAGGAATGAGGCAAGGGTGTCCACTGTACCACTCTTATTCAATAGAGAACTAGAAAGTTTATTTTTATTTTTTGCAGTACTAGAGATAGAACCCAAAGGTAATTTACCACTAAGATAAATCTCCAGTGATATATAAAATTGTTATATGTATATATATATATATATATATATATACATAATATATATATTCACATACACATGTTTTATATCACATAATGTGTATATATAATATGCAGTGTTATTTGATATATAATTATATTATGCATATATATATGCATATATATTATATATATAATATGTATATTATATATATATATATAAAAATATATATTTTAAAGTGATACCAGGGATTGAACCCAGGGTTGCTTTACTACTGAGCTACATCTCCAGGCCTTTTTATATTTTATTTGAGCCAGGGTCTCACTAAGTTTTTGCATCTGGCTTCAAACTTGTTATCCTCCTGCTTCAGTTTCCTGAGTTGCTGGCATTACAAGTATGTGCCACCACACCTAGCTGAGAACTGAAAACTTTAGCCTATGAAGTAAGGCAAAAGAAATGAAAAGAAATTCATATTATCCCTGTTTGCACATGATTCTATTTTCAACTTAGAAAATCCAGATGAGTCCACCAAAATTCTTATACAACTGATAAATTCATAAAGGTAGTAATAGAAAAACCTGGGAAGTGAAAGACCCTTCGCAATAAAAATTATACAACACTTGAAAAAGAAATTGAAGAAGACACTAGAAGATAGAAAGACCTCCCATGTTCATGGGTTGGGAGAAATGGCCATACTACCAAAAGTGACTATAGATGCAGTGCAATCCCCATTAAAAGAAATAAGAAATTCTTAACAAAATTAAAAATAAGACATACAGATGGGAGGATAAATGATCTTGAATTTCCAAAGAAATTCTGAGCAAAAATGAATAATGTTGGAGGTATCACACTACCCAATTTTGAAATATTCTATTGTGCCTTAGTAACAGCTATGGTATGGGCTTAAAAACAGACATGTGGAACAAGTGAATATAATAGAGAACACAGCACCAAACCCATGCAGCTCCAGTCAACTGATTTTCAACAGAACCAAAAATATGTGGAAAAAGACAGCCTTTTTAGCAATGGTACTGGAAAAACTGGACTTACACCTAAAGAAGACTGAAACTAGATGTCTCTCTTTCTCTCTCATCCTGTACAAAACTCAACTCAAAATTTGTCAAAGACCTTAATGTATGACCCAAACTTTGAATCTAGAGGAAAACAGGGAAATTCTTTAAGACATAGGTGCACACACAATGATTTCATGAACAGAACTCCAATAACTCAGGAAATAATAACAAAAAATGGCAACTGAAGTTATAGCAAGTTAAAAAGCTTTGACCCAGCAAAAGAAATCATCAAAAGAGTGAAGAGATAAGCCATTATGGAAAATAGTATGGAGGTTCCATAAAAAACTAAAAGTAGAATTATCATATAATGCAGCTTTATTAGGGTACATAAAAGTCATCAAAGTATAGTAAAACCTATATACTATTTATTGTGGCACTACTAACAGTAGCCATGTTGTGAAATTGTCCCAGGTGACCATCAGCAGATGCATAAAGAAAATGTAAACACACGTAATAGAGTGTTATTCATCCTTAAAGAAGAATAAAATAATGTCATTTGTAGGAAAATGGATGATAAATCCACTATAGTTTTAGATGTATGTAAAAACAAGTATTTCAAATTGGCATCAAATCTTGTATTTAATGACAGCCCTTTACTGATTATAAAATTTTTTTTTCCATCATAGTGGAAACATAACCTTATTTGATACTGCCAACAACTCTGTAAGGTAAAAGAGTAGGTGTCCTCAACTCTATTCTACAGTTCAGGAAGCTAAAGATTTCAGAATTGATGTGATTTTTTTTCCAATAGGAGGTGAACTGGACATTCAGAATGCAGAAATATTCAGAATCTAGCCTTCTTTCCAGTTAATGTGATACTTCATGGGACCTAGATCATTTGTTTTACTAAGCTGTTGGCCAACATCTAAATCCAGTGAATAAAAGGAAAACTTCAGTGACAAAGAAAAAGTTAGAATTTTTTTAAATACATGAGTCTTTTGCTAACAGTCATTTTCACACTGGCAGAAACTTAATTGATTATGTTTTAATTCTCTCTCCATCACTGTGACAAAATTTGCAGGAGTAAAGATTTATCTTGTCTCATGGTTTTATACACTGGTCACTTGGCTCCATTGCTATGGGTCAATGGCAAGGCAGATTATACTGGTGGAGAGCACATAGCAGAGCAGACCTGCTCATTTCATGGCAGCAGGGAAGCAGAGAGAGAAAGAGAAAAGATATAGGAACAAAACAAGTCCTACAAGGGCAAACTTTCAGGGACCCACCTTTTCCAACTAGACCCCACCTCCTACAGTTTCCACAGCTGAGAACCAAACCTCCAACATTTAAAGCCTTTAAGGGTGATCCCAGATCCAAACTAAAAAAGAGCTATATTTTTCATTGTGTTTTGCATGTTTGTTTTTTGAGTAGTGGAAGTTTTGTAGGAAAATTTTTCAAAATATAATTTTAAGATTTTTTAAATCTAATGTATTAACTTATATCTGGGGTTCTTTTTCATATTGAAGGAATGTTTCAGAAGAGTATTTTTCAAAATCAACTGACTTCAGTTTAAAGAAAAGATTTGAAGAACCAACTATTTATTTTGTCAATTTTTTGTATTGTTTCTTTCGTTTCAATTTCATTGATTTCAGCTCTCAGTTTAACTATTTCCTGTCTTCTACTACTTTTGGTGTTGGTCTGTTCTTCTTTTTCTAGGGCTTTGAGCTGTAGTGTTAGGTCATTTATTTTTTGAGTTTTACTTCTTTTATTAAATGCGCTCCATGAAATAAATCTTCCTCTAAGTACTGCTTTCATAGTGTCCCAGAGATTTTGATATGATGTTTCCTTGTTCTCGTTTACCTCTAAGAATTTTTTAATTTCCTTCCTAATATCTTCTGTTATCCATTAATCATATAGTAGCATATTGTTTAATCTCCAGGTGTTGGAGTAGTTTCTGTTTTTTACTCTTTCATTTATTTCTAACTTCAATGCATTATGATCTGATAGAATACAAGGTAGTGTCTCTATCTTTTTGTATTTGCTGACATTAGCTTTGTGGCATAATATATGGTCTATTTTAGAGAAGGATTCATGTGCTGCTGAGAAGAAAGTGTATTCGCTCTTGGTTGGATGGTATATTCTAAAAATGTCTGTTAAGTCTAAATTATTGATTGTGTTATTGAGATCTATGGTTTCTTTGTTCAATTTTTGTTTGGAAGATCTGTCCAGTGGTGAGAGAGGCGTGTTGAAATCACCTAGTATTATTGTGTTATGGTCTATTTGGTTTCTAAAATTGAGAAGGATTTGTTTAACATACATGGATGAGCCACTGTTTGTGGCATAGATGTTTATGATTGTTATATCTTGCTGATTTATGCTTCCCTTAAGCAGTATGAAATGTCCTTCTTTATCCCTTCTGACTAACATTGGCTTGAAGTCCACATTATCTGAAATGAGGATGGATACTCCAGCTTTTTTGCTGAGTCCATGTGCATGGTATGTTTTTTCCCATCCTTTCACCTTTAGTCTATGGGTATCTCTTTCTATGAGGTGAGTCTCTTGCAGGCAACATATTGTTGGATCTTTCTTTTTAATCCAATCTGCCAGTCTCTGTCTTTTGAAATTGACAAAATAAATAGTTGGTTCTTCAAAAAAATAAACAAAATTGATAAACCTTTAGCCACACTAACAAAGAGAAGATGAGAGAAAACCCAAATCACTAAAATTCGGAATGAACAAGGAAATATCACAACAGACACGACTGAAATACAAAACATAATTAGAAGCTATTTTGAAAATCTATACTCCAACAAAATAGAAAATTTCAAAGACATCAACAGGTTTCTAGAGACATATGAATTGCCTAAACTGAACGAGGAGGACATACACAATTTAAATAGACCAATTTCAAGTAATGAAATAGAAGAAGTCATCAAAAGCCTTCCAACAAAGAAAAGTCCAGGACCAGATGGGTTCTCAGCCGAGTTCTACAAAACTTTTAAAGAAGAGCTCATTCCAATACTTCTCAAAGTATTCCATAAAATAGAAGAGGAGGGAACTCTCCCAAACTCATTCTATGAAGCCAATATTACCCTGATTCCTAAACCAGACAGAGACACATCAAGGAAAGAAAATTTCAGAACAATATCCTTAATGAACATCGACGCAAAAATTCTAAACAAAATTTTAGCAAATCACATACAAAAACATATTAAAAAGATAGTGCACCATGATCAAGTGGGTTTCATCCCAGGGATGCAAGGTTGGTTCAACATCAGGAAATCAATAAATGTAATTCACCATATCAATAGACTTAAAGTCAAGAATCACATGATTATTTTGATAGATGCAGAAAAAGCATTTGGTAAAATACAGCACCCCTTCATGCTCAAAACACTAGAAAAAATAGGGATAGTGGGAACATTCCTTAACATTGTAAAGGCCATCTTCGCTAAACCCATGGCTAATATCATTCTAAATGGTGAAAAACTGAAAGCATTCCCTCTAAAAACTGGAACAAGGCAGGGATGCCCTCTTTCACCACTTCTATTCAATATCATCCTTGAAACTCTAGCCAGAGCAATTAGACAGACCAAAGAAATTAAAGGGATATGAATAGGAAAAGAAGAACTGAAACTATCCCTATTTGCTGATGATATGATGGTATACTTAAAGGAACCAGGAAATTCCACCAGAAAACTTTTAGATCTCATAAGTGAATTCAGTAAAGTAGCGAGATATAAGATCAATGCACATAAATCTAAGGCATTTTTATACATAAACGATGAATCTTCAGAAAGAGAAATTAGGAAAACTACCCCATTCACAATAGCTTCAAAAAAATAAAGTATTTGGGAATCAATCTCACAAAAGAGGTGAAAGACCTCTACAATGAGAACTACAGAACACTAAAGAAAGAAATTCAAGAAAACCTTAGAAGATGGAAAGATCTCCCATGTTCTTGGATAGGCAGAATTAATATTGTCAAAATGGCCATACTACCAAAGTGCTATACAGATTCAATGCAATTCCAATGAAAATCCCAATCATGTACCTTACAGAAATAGAGCAAGCAATTTTGAAATTCATCTGGAAGAATAAAAAACCCAGAATAGCTAAAGCAATCCTTGGCAGAAAGAGTGAAGCAGGGGGTATTGCAATACCAGATCTTCAACTCTACTGCAAAGCAATAGTAACAAAAACGGCATGGTATTGGTACCAAAATAGAAAGGTGGATCAATGGTACAGAATAGAGGACATGGACACAAACCCAAATAAATACAATTTTTTCATACTAGACAAAGGGGCCAAAAATATGCAATGGAGAAAAGATAGCCTCTTCAACAAATGGTGCTGGGAGAATTGGAAATCCATATGCAACAGAATGAAACTAAACCCATATCTCTCACCATGCATGAAACTAAACTCAAAATGGATCAAGGACCTCGGAATCAGACCAGAGACCTTGCATCTTATAGAAGAAAAAGTAGGTCCAGAGCTTCAACATGTCGGCTTAGGACCAGACTTTCTCAACAGGATTCCCATAGCACAAGAAATAAAAGCAAGAATTAATAACTGGGATAGATTCAAACTAAAAAGCTTTCTCTCAGCAAAGGAAACTATCAGCAATGGGAAGAAAGAGCCTACAGAGTGGGAGAAAATCTTTGCCAATCATACTTCAGATAGAGCGCTAATCTCCAGAATCTATAAAGAACTCAAAAAACTCTACACCAAGAATGTAAATAATCCAATTGACAAATGGGCTAAAGAAATGAATAGACACTTCACAGAAGAAGATATACAAGCAATCAACAAACATATGGAAAAGTGTTCAACATCTCTAGTAATAAAAGAAATGCAAATCAAAACCACCCTAAGATTCCATCTCACCCCAATTAGAATGGCGATTATCAAGAATACAAGCAACAACAGGTGTTGGCGAGGATGTGGGGAGAAAGGTACACTCTTACATTGCTGGTGGGGCTGCCAATTAGTGCAGCCACTCTGGAAAACAGTGTGGAGATTCCTTAGAAAACTTGGAATGGAACCACCATTTGACCCAGCTATCCCACTCCTTGGCCTATACCCAAAGGACTTAAAATCAGCATATTACAGAAATACAGCCACATCAGTGTTCATAGCTGCTCAGTTCACAATAGCCAGATTGTGGAACCATCCTAGATGTCCTTCAATTGATGAATGGATAAAGAAAATGTGGTATATATATATATACAATGGAATATTACTCAGCCATAAAGAATGATAAAATTATGGCATTTGCAGGCAAATGGATGAAACTGGAGAATATCATGCTAAGTGAGATAAGCCAATCTCAAAAAACCAAAGGAATAATGATATCGCTAATAAGTGGATGATGACACATAATGGGGGGTGGGAAGTGTTAGTGTTGGGGTTGGAGTTGGGTTTAGGGAGGGGGGCAGGAATGGAGGAAGGAAGGACTGTATAGTTAGAGGGGAGGGGTAGGAGGGGTGGGGGGGAAGGGAAAAAATGGCAGAATGAATCAAACAACATTACCCTATGTAAATTTATGATTACACAAATGGTATGCCTTTACGCCATGTACAGACAGAGAAACAACATGTATCCCATTTGTTTACAATTAAAAAAAAAGATGAAGAAGCAAAAAAAAAAGATTTGACTGACCCAATTAGCTGATATAGTGCACCAAAACAAACAATAATTTCCATTTCCCAAAAATTCAAAACCTTATGGAAAAAAGAAATGATCTGACAAACTTTTAAAGATACAATTATTTCTGATGCAATATTCCAAAAGTACCACAATCACACTTATAAAAATACCATTTTAAAACATTTTAAAACTTTGAACAAATCATTAGTCTAATGGTTAATTCAAATTACCACTGCTATGTTATCTGCAGAGTACTTTACAACCCATTCAATCCATAGTATAAGTAGTTTTTGAAGTATATTTGTTTGATATATTCCTTCTACAGTATAATAATTAGTATCCTAACAACTCAAAACAGTTTATGCCCTAAAAGTAGCTATTAGTTTTCTTTATTCAACATAGTCTGGTTAACTCTTAGAATCTTCAATGGTAGACATAGAGTTATACTAAAAATTAAAAACAAAACTCATTTGAATTTTAAGGACACCATACACACTTACTTCAAAATTATGATTGCTATTATTAGTTCATTATCAGTGGTAATGAAAAAAGTTTAGTATCACAAGGTATCGAGCACTAACCACAAGTCTAAACAAAATATTTTTTTAAAAAAACTCTGATTTAATTTGTTAAAAACTTCAAATATACAAACTATTTTACTGGCTTACCTGGGGAAATCAGAGAATTTTCTCTTATATTTAGCCTGATCAAAATTTAAAACATTTTACTAAAAAATGAAAAAAGAAAAAAGACAAAACTCGATTTGCATACTAATAATCAATTTAATGTCTTAAAATATTTCAAACAGCCTAGAGCAGGAGATACAAATTCAAGGCCAGCCTTAGCAATTTAGCAAGGCCATAAGCAACTTAGTGAGACCCTGTCTCAAAATAAGAAATAAAAAGAGGTAGAATGTCGTTAAATGGTAAAGCAACCCCAGGTTCAATTCTTAGTTCAAAAGAAAAGAATAGAAAAATATTTCCCCACATATTATATGTTAATTACAAAAGTAAGATTTGGCTTAGTGTTCTGTTATCCCAGTGGTTGGGGAGTCTGAGGCAGGAGATCCAAAGTTCAAAGCCAGCATCAGCAAAAGTTTGAACTAAGCAATTTGGTGAGATCCTTTCACTAAATAAAATACAATAGTCCTAGGGATGTGGCTCAGTGGTTAAGTGTCCCTGAGTTCAATTCCTGGTACACCCCCCCACATATGATTGTGTGTGTGTGTGTGTGTGTGTGTGTGTGTGTGTATATATATATATATATATAAATTATAGAGGTTAAAGTGTAGAAATCTAGTAGATACCACCCTAACTAAATCATCCAAGTTAACATCACCAATGGACAAACCAACATAATTTACCTCTTCATACATCTGAGCACCCCACACATCAATCATGTCCTATTCTTTCCAGAAATGTAAAATGGGAAGCTAATCAGGAGTTATACAGCAGACATATCCAAAACTGAGGGACATTCTAATAAACAATGGTCTTAAACTTTTCAAAAGCATCAGTGTTGCATAAAGCAAAAACTGGGAACCTGTTCCCTTTGGAGGGCAACAACCACCACCAAATGCATGTTCAATCTTAAAATGACTCCACACCAAAAAAAAAAAAAAAAGAAAAAAAAAAGAAATCTGCAAAGGACAGAATTGCATAGTGAAATTTGAATATGAACTACAGATTATACAGTATTATTGTAGCAATGCTGAATTTTCTGAAAATACTACTGTGAGTTATAAGAAAAGAAAGTCTTTGGGGCTGGGGTTGTAGCTCAGTGGTAAAGCAATTGCCTAGCATGTGTGAGGTACTGGGTTTGATGCTCAGCACCACAAAAAAAAAAAAAAGTCAAATAAAGGTGTTGTGTCCATCCACAACTATAAACAAAACAAAACAAAATTAAAAGAAAAAAAGAATGCCATCATGCACAGGAAAATCCAAACTATATTTAGGGACAAAGGAACATGATACCAGCAAATTGTCCTCCAATAGCTCCTGGGGGAAAATGTGTATGTGAGGAGGCACAGAGGAGAAGAAAGGAGAAGGGAGAGAATGGTAAAACAAATGTGGCAAAATGTTAATGGATTAATTCAAATGAAGGTCACAAGATTTCTTCGCACCACTCTTGAAAAAAACTTTTTGTAAATTAGAAAATACTTCAAAATCAGAAGTCTTTCAAAAATTGTTTACCCTGTTTCACTCACGTCACTGCAACAAAAGTTCAACAATGCTTTCAATGCACTTTATAGAACATAAATAAACCTTGCAAAAACTATAGTGACTTTTTTTAAGGAAACCTTCTCTCTCCTGTGTGTGACTGGTCCCAGCCCTAGTCTGACTATCTTTGATCAAGTCCTCCCTTCTCAGGGCATGAGGAGGATGGGCCTTCCCACGTAGAGGCCTGTGCCCCAGGGAATCATAGGCAGATCTGGGCTGTGGCTTCATAGCAGCAGAATGATATCCAAAGCACACCCATGGACAGATGGAAAGTATCCTCACCTGACCAGAGCAGCTGCCTCCAAATCCATATCAGTTTTTGAGGTGCTCTACTATAAAATCCTGTCTTGGTGGCTTCAGAACCCAGGGCATTAGCAGTCTCCCAGGAAACCCACTCAAACCTGTGGCCTGGCACTGGGTAGGGTTCATTCACTGCACGTGAATCCTGATGCATCATCTCTGCCCCCAGGGCACGATAGGCAGCCAGGCAGTTCTTTAGAAGACTAGGCATGGAACCACCACATGACCCAGGTATACCACACCTCGGTATTTATTCAAAAGAATGGAACTGGAGACCCTTATATTAAGTGAAATAAGGCAAACTCAGAAGGTTAAGGATCATATGTTTCTCTCACATGAAGAAGCTAGAGCAGAAAGAAAGAAAGAAAGAAAAAATGAATGAATGAATGAATGAATGAAAGAGTGGAGGTGGGAGAATCTCCTAAAAAATCAAAGGGAAGTCAGTACAGAAAAGATATCAAGGAGTGGGAGGTGGGGGGAGGGGTGTGCTGAAGAGTGATATTGACCAAATTACATTAATATATTATATGCATCTATGAACATATAACAACAAATCCCATCATTTACAAATTATCATTCACCAACTTATAAAAATATGGGAGAAAAAAGTCAATATATAAAAAGAATTATATACAACAACCAAGTAAGATTTACTCCAAGATTGGAAGACTGGTTGAACATGTGAAAACTGATTACAGCAATGTACTCATACAACAGATGAAAGAAGAATTCTAAGTTCATGCTAATAGTTGCAGAAAAATCATTTTCCAATATCCAACACTATAATAAAAACTCTCCATAAATTATGCATATGGAAGTTATTAAATCTGATAAAGAACACCTACCAAAAAAATTTTAGTTAACATGATATTTAACAGTGAGAAACTAGCTTTCTTATTAAGAACAATAACAAGGTATGAATGTTCCCTCATATTAGAAGATATATTAGAAATTCATAAGATACACTGAAATAAAAGGTATAAAGATATAAAGATTGGAAAGGAAAAAATAAAAATGTCAATGTTTAGTGACGATATCACTAAAATGGGAAAATAAAAAAACGCAAAGAATACACAATTTCCTGGAACTGCTAAACAATAACAAGATTATAGGTTAAAAAATGAATACACAACAGTCAATTACCAACTGGGTATGGCATCACAAACCTGTAATCCCCAAATGATTCAGGAAGCTGAGGTAGGATTCCCTGGGTAATTTAGGAGGACCCTATCTCAAAGTAAAAGTTTAAAAAGCAACATTGATTTAGTTCTGTGACAGAGCTCTTGCCTAACCCACACAAAGTTGTTTTTTTCAATCCCTAGTACCACAACAATGGTACAACGATAAAATTTTAAAGAATCCTGAAGAATATTAAAATAATTAAAAAAAATAAAAACAGTAATGAAAAATAAAAGGGATACATGCAACTAAAAAGAAAATGATAAAAGTCTAACCATGACAATTACATTAAATAAAATGTAAATTGTTTAAACACCAATAAAACATTATCTAATTAAATTTTTAAAGAAACTGCCAAAATTCAGTCCAAAGAATATCATTATGATATAGGTGGTTAAAAAGAGATTATATCACACAAATACATATACTTAAACACAAAAATATGATTAAGTTAATTTTTTTTACCAGATAAAGCAGATTCAAGCAAAGTAAAAAGGGTTAAAGAAAGTTGATCAAGACACAGGGGTCAATTTGTCACTTCTGAAATGGTAGAGGACTGTTATAAATACACCCCTTTGTAAACACACAAAAAATAATAAATATGATCAAAATCAACTTCATAACCAACCCTAGAAATTAGCCAAAGAGGGGCTGGAGTTGTAGCTCAGTGTTAGAACACCTGCCAGGCACATGTGAGGCAATGGTTCAATTCTCAGCACTGTATATAAATAAATAAATGTCCATTGATAACTTAAATATATTAAAAAACACAGCCCAACAACCATGTGATCAATGGCAGATAGGGATGGAGATCAGGGATGTAAGAGAGGACTTTTCAGGACAGTGAAATCAGGACGTAGGACAATATAATGGTGTATACACCATTCATTAAGTATTTGTTCAAACTCATAGAAAGTACAAGACAAGAGGAAAACTAATGTAAATGATAAACTTTGTTTGGTAATGCAAGAATACAGGTTTTATAATTTTAACAAATATGCCCCCATGGTACAGGATGTTAATGAGGGAGAACATGCCTATGTTGAGGGCAGGAGATACATGGATATCTCTGGTACCTTCCTATAAACCTAAATCTGCTCCAGGAAGTAATGTATACTTAAAAAAAGTCACTAGAAGTGTCAACAGCAGATCTTACTGGCAAAAGAAATCAATAAGTTAGAGATAAATGAATTGAGATTATCTAGTCTGAGAAATCTAAAGAAAAACCAGTGAAGGAAACTCAACAAGGTTGCAAAGACCTACATGATAACCATTAAGTATACAAATGTATGCATAATGAGAAACCCAGGAGTGAAAAGGATAGAATATTTGAGTAATGTCCAAAAACATCCAAAAAGTCTTTATGAACTCCAATACAAATACACTATAAAAGATACACACTTAAATTCATCACAGATAAACTATCAAAGGCTAAATATTAAGAGAACTTTCTTGAAAGCAGAAATCTCACTCCATACAAGGAATGCTCAGTAAGATTAATAGAAGGGCTAGGGTTGTAGCTCAGTGGTAGAGGGTTTGCCTAGCATGTATGAGGCACTGGGATCAAGTCTCAGAACCACAGATAAATAAAATAAAGATCCATCAACAAGTAAAGAAAAAAAGAATTAATAGCAAAGCCCTTACAGAAATCAGAGTAAGAAAACTGGAATAGGGCTGAGATTGTGGATAAGTGGTAAAATGCTTGCCTAGCATATGCCAGGCACTGGGATCAATCCTCAGCAGCACATAAAAAAATAAATAAAGTTATGTCTACCTATAACTGAAAAAAGAAAAGGAAAAGAAAACAGCAAGATTACATATTCAAAGTGCTGAAAGAATGTAAAGCAAGTGTTTTATATCCAGCAAAATTACCATTTAAAAAAAAGAAATTAAGGTATCAGAGATAAAAAGAAACTGAAAAAAGCAATTGCTAGCAGTCCTGTCCTATAAGAAGTACTAAATGTGTCCAGTAGGCTGAATTAAGAGGGCATACAATGTAGATGGTAACTGTAATCCATATAGAGCTATAAATTGTGTAAGGAACAACTATAAGCAAAATTTTTTTTTTTAAAATTTAGTAACTCCTTTCCCTGGCATTTTATAAGTCATAATTTGTAAAGATGCATTTTATAACAGTAATAGCAAACCAAACTTTACTGTTTTAACAGGCTAAAAAACAGAAAGTAGGGCTGAGGATATAGCTCAGTTGGTAATGTGCTTGCCTTGCAAGCACAAAGTCCTAGGTCTGATCCCCAGCACTACAAAAAAATAAAAATAAATTAAAAAATAAAAAAATATATTAAAAAAGAAAAATTAACAAACTTACTGAATGCAGTTAGAGCAATGCTTACTAACTCTTATATGGAAGCTAAAGATATTATCAGAAAAAAAAAAACTACTGACCAATACACCTGAAAAATATAAATCCAACAGTTGTAACAAAATTTACTCAAACATGAATGTTTATAAAATTTATAATTAATATACCATGATACAGGCTTATTCCAAGAAAGAAATGTTGGTTTCCTGAACATTCAAAATCAATATCCTTCATAGATTTAATAAAAAGTTCCATTATTGCAACAATAGATGGAGTAAGAAAATTTGACAAAATTGAATACCCATTTTAGGTCAAAACTCAAAACTCTGGGTGATAATGTCTCAGCGTGGGTTCATCAATAGTAACAAACATGTAATCCTAACTTTCCATAGAAATTTTAAGAATTAGCTTATTTTTATCTTCAAAGAATCCTGGTGAAGTTTTGAATGGCACTGCACCTTAAATCTATTGCTCAATTTTGGAAAATATAATATCCTAACTATTTTAAGTGTACAAATTCATAAATAACATGCCTCTCCACTTACCTAGATTCACTCTATGTGCTAGTCACACCCATCATTACCATTTGTTAAGAACATTCTACTCCTTACTACATCAACAAAGTCAATGGAACCAGAAGGAAAACAATGAAGACATTTTTAACTGAGCTTCCTGAACTTTTTGAAGCTCTGACTGAGTCTTCCCCATTTCCATTGTCCTCATCAGTATCATGGCAAATTCCAAACAAATGTAGGAGGGAGTTTACTGAATCTGCTTTTGCTTTCTATTCAACCATTGGCTTCTTTTCCCAAACAATATCACATTCTGTCTCATTATCTGAAAAATCCATACAACACAAGCAAAAGAAAAGATAAAATTAGATGAAGTTCAACTACTCTACAACAATGATCATCTTTTAATTGGCCTCAATGTACTCCAAAGACCAAGTTAACAAGACCTATGAATACTAATGAAGAACAAGGATCACCAAGAGACCCACGTTTTTCAGGTAGCATTTTTTTTCATATATTTTAAATCACCAGAACAAGAACATGTTAAATAAATAAAATTGATTATTATTGATCATCAGATCAGGAGGTTCCTTTCAAATAGATTTCTTTTGAAAAAATTGAATCTAACTACTAGATTTTCTTCTAATGGCCTATGTTTTTCTGAGTCATCCAGGTAGAGTTTCATAATAGCCATTTCAAAATCTTCATCTTAAAGTAAAAACAAGTATTTCTAATAATTAGTTTCAAGGGTTTTCCAAGCCCCAAACCTAGGAATTATGTCCAACTTTATTCTTTCCTTCATTCTCCATATGCACACAGTCATTTTGCTAACTAGAAATCCCTAAGGCCTCTCCTGCTGTTGGAGCTTTGTACTCTACTCACGTTTGAGCAGACTTGCTATCACTTTAGTAGACTTCTAATCTCCTTTTCCCACAACCCAATCCTCTACACCACTGCCCAACTGATTCCAGTAGTTGACAGTGTCAACCAACATGTTTTCTGTTTGCTTTTTTTCTTTTTGTTTTTGCAGTAATAGGAATTGAATACAGCATTTGCACATGCTAGGCAGGCTGACACTCAGCTACATTCCTAGTTACAACAGATACTTTATAAATCTCCTTTATCCCTACATGCAAAAATGACATGATTCTTCCTCTTTCCTTCTTGTTCTGACTTTGCTTTGCCCTATATTGACCTTCTTCCTCTTCCTCAGTTGTCTAAATATTAAGTCACATTCTTACCTTTCTGTAAGACTCTAATAATGAAAGCCATTTGAAAGTCCTCCTCACATGTTTGGAAAGAGCATTGTCCATTTAACACTCAAAACACCCCTGTGCATGCCAGGTGTTTTTCCCAGCATTTCCCCTCTACAGCTCAGTTTTCCTCTCCGTGTCTGCACGGATTAGAGGCACACCATAGTAACCCATCGACTGCCTCCAGACCTAGCAATGCACAGTCCCAATCCGGTGACTCAAGGAAAGTCAGACATCCAGGAGCTCCTGCTTGTAAAGTTCATGAAGTTGAGCCCCCGGGACATGGCTTGAAAACTCCAGCCCACCCAGCAGTTGCCCACCCGACACGCGCCCTTCCATCCCCTGCCCTGGAACCTGTCTCCAGTGCATGCCTACCTTGTGCCACGACCAGAACTGGAACAGTTGGAGCTCTAGCAGCGCCCAACATCCCTGATCGCCTGGGTCAAACTTTGCCGCCTGCCACCTTGTGCAGGGGCCCAGGTCCTCCAGCGCATAACGGGAACCAAGGTGTCGGCGCCTGGGTCGCCACAGCATTCCCCTGTAGACGTCAGGTGCCCACCAGGCAGGGGGTGCCACACCGCCACCAAATAAGGAGAGCCGAGCGCCACGGGCGCCTGACTGGGCAGAAACCACCTGGGCCGGGTTGGGAAGAGGCTGGGGGCTGACGGGTGGCATCCCAAGCCCACGAAAGGCCTGGGGAAGTTGTCAGGGACAAACCCTCAGCACACCACCCTCACTACTCGTGACCGAGGGCTGCGCTGAAAACAAAAAACGCCCACCCCCTTGCAGGCTCTGACCTGTGACAGAGCAGCCACCAACAAAGTCCTGTTGCACTGGCTGCCTCACACGCTGACAGCCGCCCAACGTCCAGAAGAGAGGTCCGCCCCCTGGCGCTGGCCTATTTTCAAACTCGCCATGCCTTGGCCTGCAATTTCACCCGGATGCAGTGGCTTTCTGCACCGACTGCGCCCCCTAGGGTCTCCAGGCAGACAGTGCAGTCTGCAAAAAGATGATTTTGTGTAGACACATCTGGACGAGCAGAAATGGAATCCTACAATGAACAAGAACCAGTTACCAAATAGGCTGAGGCAGAACGTGGTTCCAGAAAGTCTGGGATGCTGGATGCAGGAGGAGACAGGATTATTTCTCAGTAGGTGAATCCAAAAATCAACCACAGCTTCAGGCCACAGGTCAAAGGAGTGATTCATAAGTTCCTAGAGGTCCAGAAAAAAAAAAGCTGTGCTGAGCTCCCTTCTGAGCCAGAGAGCCATGACCCGCCAGCTCCATCCCAGGACACTTCTAAGAATATTTCTGGCACCTTGAAAAGCTCTATTTAATTAATGGTGAAGACTTTGATCTCATTCTGTGACAGCATGACTTCATTTGGCAGGGGCTGGGGGCGGGGGGGGGGGGAGGTGGCACTCTACTCAAGATTTCAACCTTGAATGTGGGCAGTGCCCAAATAGCACAGGAAGAAATTTAGCAGTGAGAATGTTGTTCACGTGTGTCCCTTGCATTGCGGCTGCAACTGGATCTGCTTGTCCTAGGGTGTGACACCAAGTACACACTACAGGTTATGAACACTACAGCCACTGGGGTGGTTCTGAAACAACTTTATACTTGAACATGGAGACTGCATATGGATTTGAGGATTTGTGTTCTGGGATAAACAGAAGCTACAGTGAAAGATCATAACCAGTATCAAAGGACAGTGAAATTTAGTGAGGAGTAGGTATTTGACAGTGCACATCCGATATCTTTCTCAGAGTTAGACTAGAATGTACAAACCCTTTGCATCAGATATCCTTAGAGTTGGTTGTGTTCTTCTGGTCTATGACTCTTCTAGTCAGTTTCCTCCCCTTGTCAGACATGACAGAATGTGGAAGCCTGGCGTGAACAGTGACACAGAGACATCAGGCATAAGGAAAAATGTTATTGGGTTCCCTGTCCAGGGCTTCCTCCTGTCCTCCAAGGGCTAATGAACCTTGGATGTGTTTATCCTTTTCTCATGTTTGTGCTTTTTTAAAGTGAGTTAATGGCATAAAATTTTGTATAAAATCATTTGATACTCTTGCAAAAATAAAATAAAAATAGAGGTATACTTATTCACATGGCCTATTTTAATATAATGCTTTAAGAAAACTTGTAGTTGCCTCAGAAACCTCAAATGGGTTGGACCAGGAGAAGGGAAGTAGAATTCCAGAGACTTCTGTTTCAGTTGGAGCAGTTTTTGTACACTTTCTACAATTTTTTTGCAATTTTGCATAAAATATTATTGTCAAACAATCTTAACTGGGGTTTGAATTGTAGTTCAGTGGTAGCACACTTGCCTAGCAGTGTGAGGCACTGGGTTCAATCCTCAGCACCACATTAAATCAATGAATGAATGAATTAATTAAAAAATACTGTGTCCATCTACAACTAATTGTCTTAAAAAAGGGTTTTGACACACAAATTTCAAGAACTGGTGACTTATGAAATGGCAGTTTCTAACTAAAATATTAACAATTTAATATGTGTTTTTGTTGTCTAAGAAATTTGATCTTTTTCTTTATAAGTGAACTGCAAATTATGAACTACTTATTATGAAGTTGAAACTTTTCTGGGACTTTCAGTGAACTACTTAATTTTAATAAAATTTTAATTATTGAACAGCCATTTTACCCTGAAAATGAGCCACATCAGGTGTTGGTCCCATTCACCCCGACTGTGAATAAAGCGAAACCTGTTGATCAGGGTCTGCTCCCTGCCTCCGTCATTAGTTCACTCATGTGCTTACATGTAATCCCACCTACTCAGAAGACTAAGGTGGTAGGAGTGCAATTCTGAGGTTAGCTTGAGTAACTCAGACAAATGCTGTCTCAGAAAATAAAAAGGGGGGTTTTCAAGATGGCAGACTAGAGGGTGGCTGCATTTCATGTTGCTCCAGGATGCAGGATTCAAAAGAGGAGATAGTGAGAGACTTGGGAACAACTCAAATCTGCTGGGTGAGTCTCTCCCATTGGGGAGGCATCCCAGATGGGGCAGTAGCCCCAGAATGCAGAGAACATTGTGAAATAGAGTTGCTCACGAGACACCCCTCGCCCCCTGGAGCAGTGAACTTGGACAACTGGGAACATCATAGAGGGGGCTGCTCATCACAGCGCTTGTACTCGGAGCAACCACTGGGGCTCCGGGCGGCTGCCTGAGGAGGAGCTGTGTGGTGAGCTGTTTGGACTCAGAGTGATTGCTCCTGAACACTGGGGGGCTGCACAGAGGAACAGGAGGAGCGCGGCAGGTCACTTGGTCTAGGAGTAACTGCATCAGAGCTCTGGGTGGCTGCTCAGAGGAGGAGGTGAGTGGTGAGTTGTTTGGACTCAAAGCGACCACTCCTGAACACCGGTGGCCTGCCTGGAAGAGGACACGGTGGGTCGCTTGGTCCCAGAGTGACGGCTCATAAACACCCAGGGGGCTACCCCAAGGAGGAGGAGGAACAGGGTGGGTCACTTGGACTTGGAGTGACTGCCTAGGGCTACAGGTGGTTGGCGGGAGGAGGAGACTCGAAGTGAGTTGCTTGGACTCCTAGTGACTGCGTCGGAAACCCAGGCTGCTTTCTGGAGGAAGAGGTGTGTGGCAGGTCTCTGGGACTTGGAGCTATTGTATGGGGCTCCAGGTGGTGGCTCAGAGGAGGGGCCACATAGCCAGGTGATTAGGTGCAGAGCAGGGTCCCAGGTCCTAGGCGGCTTCTTGCTGGAAGAGCCGCACAGAGACACACTTAGGGGTAGAGCGAAGTTTCCAGGACTGCGGGCAGATTCTCTGAGGAGAGGCAGCCTAAAAAGACTCATCTGCTAAGGGTGAGGCTCCCAGGCCCAAAATGTAGGTCCGGGCCCCTGGGAACATTTCAGAGGAAGGCAGCCCAGCCCAGGCAGTAGTTGTAGATTGAGGGAAACCTCTAATTTATTGAGACTCCATAGAGAGGTGTCTATGGCAGCAGAGTTATCAAAGGAGACAAATCCTGTGGTATTTTTTGATGTTTGTGTGGATGGTGAACATTTGAATTATTTTCAAATGTTTTTTGAACTGCTGAGAACTTCAGAGCACTGTACACTGGAGAGAAGGACTTTGGTTTTAAGAACTCTATTTTTTACAGAGTAATTCCAGATTTTGTTTGCCAAGTAAGTACTAACTACCTGTAGTAATTGAAGTCAAGAAGAATGTACACCACAGTAACTTGGAGAATTTGTGAATTTCCTCTTGACCTCATCATGTAGTTTTCTTAAGATTTCTTTAGCTTTCCCAAATAAGAGTGTCATCACCACTGGTTCCCTAATTCTGCCCAGAAGTTTCAAACTCAAAAGAGTCCAAATTTCTAACACCTGAAACATTCTGGAACTTGTAGAAAAGGGTGGAGAAATGGACTTTTTATCTTTTATCTTCATTCAAAAATAAGTATTTAATTTTCAAAATGCATTCTTAAAGAAACTGGGTGGTCAGGATTTACCCTATAGTGGCAATTTCTATGTATATTTTATGTTTTACTCAGGATTCCTATTAATTGAAATCTTTCTTTTGGGGGGAGATATCACAAAATGTGATGGAACAGGAGGACAGTCCATTTATTGAGATATATTTAAAGATGAGAACTTTGATATGAAACATACTGTTACTGGCTTACTCTGTACAACCAATTGAGACCAAATACTAATAATTCTCAATTTTCATGGCATTGAACAAAGCAGAACATTTGGACTTTAGCATGTAGTATTTGGGTTTGTTAGGGACAGTATGGATACTGTGAAAAAGATTGAATCATTTGGTTCTCTCAAAGGATCTTTTAGTTGAAGAATTAGTATCATAGAATGTGGCCAGATACAAAATCACTGTTTTTCATAGTAAATTTTTTTCTGTATAAGCAGTTGATTTGAAGTGTAGCTGTTACAGATAATATGGAAATTATGTTCAGATTTTGAAATTGAATGTTTCCAATGTATAAATGTAAAATTGCAGTTTATAGCACTTATCACTTTTTAATGTGTTATAATTGACCTTGCATGGCATGAAATAAAAGTTTAAACACTGGTGTATTTCAGGTATACTTGGGTTTATCTACTCCTGACATATCTGTATTAAAATGGGATAATAACTTATTTTGTTATAAGAAATAAACCTTTACAGACTATTGAAGAAATAGGATATATGCAATTTAATTTTAGTTCCTTTAAAGATATTTTAACTTGTGGCATGGATGTATATACCATTTGAATAAGGGACCACAATTGGATAATTTTATTTTAGATCTGAAATATGTTTGGTAATCTTTACTCTCAGTGAGCTCCTTTATGTGTAGAGACTCATTTATGAATGCATAGAGCCACAGAAGATAATTAACCAAAGTGTTCTTCTATAATCTTTACACTTCCTGTATGGTCACAAATTAAATTTTAGAGCACCTTCTTTTCTTAAAATATGTAGCTTCCTGAGACCTTTCAAAAGGTATTGATATGTACATTTGAAACAAGTTGATTATATTTCCTTAGATTTTTCTTTAACTTTTCTGTCATGTGTCTCTACTACCTCAAAAACTTCAGCTTGGTCCTAACGATAAATTGAATTTTTCCTTGTTGCTATTGTGATAAAGTATAAATATTTTCAAAAGGTCTATACCATGTTATTTGGTTAAAGATTTTCTTTATACTAGATTGTTGCAGTACCTTTGTATGATGAATTTTATAGGAGAAATAAAGTGACAATTGATAATAGCCCTGACATTTTAAACATTCATTACTTGTGTGTTTAATTGTTCACTTTAGTACTAGACATAAGGAGGAAAAGTAAAGAAAGGTCTATACTATAAACTGCCACATGATTTTAGCAAGTTTGATATGCAACAGAAATGGTTTGTGTCAAAGGAAGTGTAACCAAACTACTAAAGAAAGATGTTTTTATTGGCTTACTCAATGTAGAACTACAAAGAATTTCATTATAGCACAAAATTTTATATATTGCAATCGTGGATATTGACTCCCTTCTTTTGTGTTCTTTTCAGTGAACATACCTCATGTTTTTTTAGTGAGGAAAGACAGGTTTATTCCCTGTTGTATGGCAATTTAGAAATAAGGTGTGAAACCGTCTGTTAGAGATGATTACAGGGATGTGATGTGTGGTTTGTGTAAGGAGTGATGGAACACCAGCATATCCATGACTAAATCTACTTGGTCACAAAGTCAGATAACTAAAATAAACCTACTCCAAATTTTTCAGTTAAATTACTTGAACCTTCAAGGAAACAGTAGACCACATATATGTACTTTTAATATTTAGAATTTGCTCCTTTGGAAATCTATTTAAATTTATTTCAACAGTGTGTTGTAATTTTTAGCTGAGACAGTTAATTCTGTCTTGATTTTAGAATAAATTCTAAGTAAATGCAAGTGCTTTTAAAGAATTTTTAAATAAATTTCATGTAGTCCTAAAGTATTAAAATTAAAAACTTCAAAGATTTTAACCAAGAAACTTGACTAAATGACATGTAAGCTGATTTTTCCAGTATTGCTATTTCAAAGACACTTAAAAGTGGCTTGAGGCTTTTATAAGAACTGTGTTTGAGTTACATTTCAGGAAAGAACTTTGTTTTTTCTTTTATTTAAATGCAATAATGTATTAAACCCAATCTATGTTTTTTCAAAATTGCTGGACTTTTATTATCTTATTAAAATCTGCTTAAAGATAGAATAAAGTAATTCCAGTACTTATGCATTTTAAGCAATACTTTATACAAAATTGAGTATTGGTGTAGTTTATTTAGATAGGAACTACTTTGCTAAAATATTTCTGTTTTAAAATTTTGGCAATTGAGAACTTTAATCCAGAGTATTTAGTTTTTAGTCCAGATATGTAGTTGACAATCATTTTAGAAAAGGGATTATGAAAGAAGTGTTCAAACAATCATTCCCCTCATTCAGTCTCTGTTTAATAAAGATTTTAGGTTGGCATATCATTAAGTACCTGTGAAATGCTACACACTGTTATTGGTACTAGGGAAAGTTGGTTTGGTTTTGTGGTTTTAGTAATCCATATTTTCCTGGAGTTTACATTCTAAAACTTTTTGACATACTGTTTTCCCACATGGGGAACACAAGCAGGGAAAGCAAAGAGGTTTCTATTCCTACCTATCTGCTGTATTCTTGATTTTCTTCTGTATGACAGCAAACATCACTTTGGATGAAGAGGCAAGTGTATTTGTAAGTGCTAATGCATGCCAAGTGTGCTTATGGACCAGAGGCCTCTGCAGTTTTGGTTTCTGCTGCTTGCTGCCACTTGCTGCTGACCAGTAGGGACAAATGACATGTACTCTTCAGAAGTTCATGAACAGCTTCTGCTTTATTCGGATAACACCCTCAATATATAAGCAGTGTCTTGCATAAGCAATTGTAAGCACATATGTCCATCCAATCCTATTAAAGGTCAAGCCATCACGAGCTCAAGCATACATGTAAGATATATCTGTCCACGCCCTAAGTAGCTGAACTAATTATCATACAGTCAATGGTAAATGCTTCCTGTTTTTCTCAAGGCACATTCAACATGTCCTTTGGCTCTCTGCCAGTCATGATCTTAGAGGCATGTGGCATAACCTGGGCCCTGGGTCTCACCTGCCACAGGTTTCAATTCTCCAGCACCAGGGCCCATAGTAGTATTTTCAGAAAAAATAGCATTACTACAATAATACTGTATAATCTGTAGTTCATATTTAAATTTTAGTACTCAATTCTGTCCTTTGCAGACTTTTTTTTTTTTTTTTTTTTTTTGGTGCGGACTCAATCTAAGAATGAACACGACATTTGGTGGTGTTTGTTTCCCTTCACAGGGAACAGGTTCCCGGTGTTTTCTTTATGTAACATTGATGCTTTTAAAAAGTTTAAGACCATAGTTTGTTAGAATGTCCCTCAGTTTTGGATATGTCTGCTGTATACCTCCTGATTAGTTTCCCATTAAAAATTTTCAGGAAGAATAGGATATGACTGATATGTGGGCTGCTCAGATATATGAAGAGGTAAATTTTGTTGGTTTGTTCCTTGGTGATGTTAACTTGCATCATTTAGTTAATGTGGTGTCTATTAGATTTCTCCACTTTAAGTTTTATAATTTTATGTATATATATATATATATATATATATATATATATATGTACACACACACACACACACACACATACACACATGTGTGGGTTGTACCAGGAATTGAACTCAGGGGTACTTAACCACTGAGCCACATCCCCAGCCCTATTGCATTTTACTTAGAGACAGGGTCTCACCAATGTGATTAGTTCCTGCTTTTGCTGAGGCTGGCTTTGAAATTGGGATCTTCCTGCCTCAGACTCCCCAGCCACTGGGATAACAGAACCCCAAAACAAAACTTATTTTTATAATTAACATATAATTTGTGGTGAAATATTTTTTCTTTTGAACTAGGAATTGAGCCTGGGGTTGCATTACCACTAAACCACATCCTAGCTCTTTTTATTTCTTATTTTGAGACAGGGTCTTACTAAGTTGCTTGTGGCCTTGTGAAATTGCTAAGGCTGGCCTTAAAATTGTGAGACTCTTGTATCTCCTGAGTAACTGATGTGTGCCACTGCTCTAGGCTGTTTGAAATATTTTAAGACATGAAATTGATTATTAGTAAATTAAGTTTGTCCTTTTTCTTTTTTTCTTTTTCAGTATGACTTTTAAATTTAATCAGTCTAAATATAAGAGAAGATATCTGACTTCCCCAGGTTAGTTAGTAAAATAGTTTGTATATTTGCAATTTTTAACAAATTTAATTAAATTTTTTAAAAAAAATATTGTTTAGACTTGTGTTGAGTGCTAGATATCTTGTGATACTAAGGTTTCTTTTTTCATTACCTCTGATAATGAACTAATAATAGTAATCATAATTTTGGGGTAAATGTGTAAGTTGTCTTTAAAATTTAAATGTTTTTTTTTTATTTTTTAAGTGTAACAGTAAGTCTACCATTGAAGATGTTAAGAGTTAACCAGACTATGTTGGATAAAGAAAACTAATAGCTACTTTTGGAGCATAAACTGCTCTGAGTTGTTAGGATAGTAATTATTATACTGTAGGAGGAATTGATCAAATAAATATACTTCAAAAAATACTTATACTATGGGATTGAATGGGTTGTAAATTCTTATACTCTGCAGCTAACATATTTGTGGTACTTTGAATTAAAAATTAGCCTAATGATTTGTTCAAAGATTTTAAATAATATCTTCATAAGTGTCATTGTGATACTTTTGGAATATTACATCAGAAATAATTGTATCTTTAAAAGTTTGTCAGATTGTTTATTTCTTTTTTCCCCAAGCTTTTGAATTTTTGTGAAATGGAAATTATTGTTTGCTTTGGTGCACTACATCAGCTAATTGGGTCAGTAAATCTTTTCTTTAAACTGAAGTCAGTTGATTTTGCATAATACTATTCTGAAACATTCCTTCAGTATGAAAAAGAACTCCAGATATAAGTTAATACTCTAGCTTTTTTAAAAATCAAAAATTATATATTATTTTGAAAAATTTTCCCATAAAACTTCCACTGTTCAACAAACAAACAAAAGTCAATGAAAAATGTACCTTTTTTAAGTTTGGATGTGGGATAATCCTTAAAGGCTTTAAGTGTTGGAGGTTTGGTTCTCAGCTGTAGAAACTTAGGAAGGCAGGGTCTAGTTGGACAAGATGGGTCCCTGAAATTATACCCTTGTAGGACTTGTTTTGTCCCTATATCTTTTCTTTTGCTCTCTCTGCTTCCCAGCTGCCATGAAATGAGCAGGTCTGCTCTGCCATGTGCTCTCCACCAGGATGATCTGCCTTGCCATTGATTCATAGCAATGGGGTCAAGTGACCAGGGTATAAAACCATGAGCCAAGATAAATCTTTACTCCTGCCAATTTTGTCAGAGTGATGGAAAGATAACTAAAACATAACCAATTAAATTTCTGTAGGAATGAAAATGACTGTTAGCAAAAGATTCATGCATTTAAAAAAAATCTAACTTTTTTTGTCACAGAAGTTTTCCTTTTATTCACTGGATTTAGATGTTGGCCAACAGTATATTAAAACAAATTATCTAGGCCCCAGGAAGTATCACATTAACTGGAAAGAAGGCTAGATTCTGAATATTTCTGCACTCTGAATTTCCAGTTTACCTCCTGGTTGTGTTAATTGGAAAAAAAATTACATCAATTCTGTAATCTTTAGCTTCCTGGTCTGTAGAACAGGGTTGAAGATACCTACTCTTTTTACCTTACAGATTTGTTGGCAGGATTAAATAAGGTTATTATTTCCCTATTATGGAAAAAAATTGTAATCAGTAAAGGGCTGTCAATAAGTATAAGATTTGATGCCAATTTGAAATACTTGTTTTTACATACATCTAAAATTGTGGTTTTATCATTCATTTTCCTACAAGTGACATTATTTCATCTTTCTTTATGGATGAATAATACTCTATCATGTGTGTTTACATTTTCTTCATCCATCTGCTGATGATCTCCTGGACCAATTCCATAGCATGGCTATTGTTAGTAGTGCCACAATAAATAGGTATATAGGTTTTATTATACTTTGCTGACTTTGATGTATTCTGATAAAGCTGGATTATATGATAGTTCTATTTTTTGTTTTTTTTATGGAACCTCCATAATATTTTCCATAATGACTTATCTCTTCACACTTTTGATGATATCTTTGCTGGGTCAAAACTTTTCAAGATGATGTAACATCAGTTGTCAATTTTTGCTATTATTTCCTGAGTTATTGGAGTCCTGTTCATGAAATCATTGTGTGTGTACCTATGTCTTAAAGGGTTTCCATGTTTTCCTCTAGATTTAAAGTTTGGGTCATGCATTAAGGTCTTTGATAAATTTTGAGTTGATTTTTGTACAGGATGAGAGAGAGAGAGACATCTACCTTCAGTCTTCTTTGGGTGTAAGTGCAGTTCTTCCAGTATCATTGCTAAAGATGCTGTCTTTTTCAACATGTTTTGGCTGTGTTGTTGATAATCAGTTGACAGTAGCTGCATGGGTTTGGTGCTGCATTCTCTAGTGTATTCACTTGTTCTACATATCTGTTGTTCTGCCAGTACCATAGCTGTTACTAAGGCACAATAGTACATTTAAAAAATGCATATTATGATACCTCCAACATTATTCTCCTTTGCTCAGAATGGCTTTGGCAATTCAAGATTGTTTATCCTCCAATTCATATTTTGTCTCTTTTTTAAGTTTTGTGAAGAATGTCTTATTTATGTTAATGGGGATTGCATTGCATTGAATCTGCAGTCACTTTTGGTATTACAGCCATTTCTCCAAACCCATGAACATTGGAGGTCTTTCTATCTTCTAGTGTCTTCTTCAATTTTTTTCAAGTGTTGTATAATTTTTATTGTAGAGGGTCTTTCACTTCCCAGATTTTTATTCTACTACATTCATGAATTTATCAGTTCTATAAGACTTTTGGTGGACTCATCAATATTTTCTAAGTTGAAAATAGAATCATGTGCAAACAGGGATAATTTGAATTTCTTTCCATTTCTCTTGCCGTACTTCTTTGGCTAAAGTTTTTAGTTCTCAGTGAGGTGTGGTGGCACAGGCCTGTAATTCCAGCAACTCAGAAAACTAAAGCAGGAGGATAACAAGTTTGAAACCAGATGCACCAACTTAGTGAGACCCTGGCTCAAATAAAATATAAAAAGGCCTGGAGATGTAGCTCAGTAGTAAAGCAACCCTGGGTTCAATCCCTGGTATCCCTTTAAAATATATAAAATAATATATATGTATGTATGTAATTATGCATAATACAATTATATATCAAATAACACTGCATTTTATATGTACACATTATATGATATATAAATTGTATATATATATATAAGTATATATATAATTTTTTTATATCACTGGAGATTTGGCTTCGTGGTAAATTACCTTTGAGTTCTGTCTCCAGTACTGCAAAAAATAAAAATAAACTTTCCAGTTCTCTGTTGAATAAAATTGGTACAGTGGACACCCTTGTCTCATTACTAATTATAGAGGAAATGTTTTAAATTTCTCCCCATTCAGAATGATGATGGCAATGGGTTTGTGATATATAGCCTTTATTATGTTAAGGTATGGTCATAATTTATTGAGGGTTTTTATCATGAAGTGATGTTGAATTTTATGGAAGACTTTTCTGATTCTGTTGAATTGATCATATGACTTAAATTTTTTTGTTGTTTATTTATTGGTACAAAGTATTGAAGCTAGGCATGCTTTACCACATCCACAGTACTTTTTATTTTTTATTCTAAGACACAGTCTTGCTAAGTTGCTGATGCTGGTCTCAAACTGGTGTTCTTTCTGCCTCAGTCTCCTGAGTTGCTGAGGATATAGTCTTGGACCACCACATCTGGCTATATTTTGTGTGTGTGTATGTGTGTGTGTGTGTTTTGTGTGTGTTTTCTTAACTGATTTTGGTAGTAGGATGATACTGTCTTTGTAGAATGAGTTTGGAAGAATTGTTTCTCTTTCAGCTTTGTATAATAATTAGAGGAGTATTGGTGGTATTTAACCAATGTTGTAAATTCATCTGTGAATTCTTCTATTCCTGGACTTTTCTTTGTTAGAAAACTTTATTAATACTTTAATTTTATTATTATTGATCTAATTAGACATTTTATATCCTCTTGGTTCAATTTTGGCAGGCTATTTTTGTCTAGAAATATATCCATTTCTTGTAGATTTTACAGTTTATCGGTTAGAAGTTTTCCAAATATTTCCTCATGATCCTCTGGATTTCATTGGTATGTATTGTAATATATCTCTTTTCAACTTTAATTTTATTTATTTTGGATGCTCCTTTATTTTGCTTAATTTGGCTAGGGGTTTGTTAATTTTGTGTATTTTTTCAAAGAACCAACTGTTTCATTAATTCTTTTCTTATACATTTAGTCTCTGTTTTATTTCTGCTTTGATTTTTATTATTTCTTTGTACTGATTTGGGATTTGTTTTGATGTTATTATATAAGAATACTGTTGGGTTAATCCCAACCTGAAGCCCAAGCCTTTCTAATCACAATCAATTCATTTTGTTACCACTGCACCACCTCCTCCTGGATCTACTCTTTCAAACATACTAACCAGCAGGTAGCTGGCCAAATGGAAATGGCCAGAGGAAGTGCTGGATCTCAGCCTGCTATCTCAGGAATGGGGAAGGCTGAGGCAAGAGGTTCTCCAGTACAAAGCCAGCCTCCCTTAATGTGGGAGGGAATAAGCAAATTAGTGAGACCCTACTTGTAAGTATAAATACACAAAGGGAAGAGGTGATGGCTCAGGGGATATGTGACCCTAGGCTGAACATATGCTAGCAGATAAAAAGGAAGCCTCACCCAATTTAGAAACTTCCTGAGGTCCTCTTGAATGCACTCCTCTCAGCAATCATTGAACTAAGATTAGCTTTCAGAGATTCACTTCCATTGAGCATTCTATCATTCAATTCTATCCAAACCTTGCTACACTGGTTTAGCTCCTTCTCAAAGAAATGCCTAAGTTTGTTAACAATGTTCCTATGAAATGACAGCAAATCACAAGTCAAGTGGAACAGGTTGGCTTCCAGTCAGTTGAGATTGAAGGAAGTGGAGATTCCAGGCTCCTTCAGGAGAGGGCACTTGTTTTTTCTCCCCAGGGGCTGCTTCTAGGCCTTGGGATCCTTGGGTACGTATGAGTGCATGCTGTGACATCCTGACCACTCTGCAGATCCTTGGTGATGTCATAGAAAGGCAGACTAACAGCAGCATGGTGACATGGTGCCCAGGGACACCAGAGATGTTTTGGTCCCTGGCTCAGTTGTGATATTAGGAGGGAAGACAAAGGTAGGCAGCCCCAGGGGCCTGTTGTTCTCAACAAATGCAATCCTGACTTCTTCACCCACTGGAAGGGGAGAGGGTGTGTTGGGGGTGCAGCATATCTGACCCGAGTGTTCCAGCTCCTTCCTGGACAAGAAACCCCTCTGAAAACTGACAGCCCACACTACACTTGAGGCCTGCTAGGTAGCACCATCCTCGTTCAACATGCCCTGAGGCATGCTGGCCATTTGGTGACACCTATTCTGCTACAGTCTGTTGGTCTCCACCAGGTCTAGTGGCCAGGGGAAGCCACAGAAGCATGTTCAATTGCTCACATGAGAATAACCCAGCAAGGCACTGGACCTAGTGACCCTGATCTTGCACACAGCTCCTCCAATCCTCAGCTCACCCACTGTACTGCTTAGTCAGGGAAATAACCTAGGGTCCTCACAACCATGTGTAGTGATGGCTGGTGACAGCTTCGGACATAAAGCTGGGGTGCCTACCCTGCAGCTCGGTGGGTTAGGTGATGATTGAATTGAAAAACATCACCAAACTCTTGCAGGATGCTCCTTCTTTTCTACAATGCCTGAACAGGTGACAGCTCAAACATTGAAGTTGAACTTCTATTCTAGGTGGGAATGTGTGCCTGCTGTACTCCCTAGAGATGAGAGAAGAAATTGAGTCATTTAGCATGTGTGATGGAGGCCAGGAGGCACTAGCCAAAAAGTAGAGCTGTGCAGTGCACACTCCATATGCCAGGCCCCACTACATTTGCTAGTGCCCTGCAACTTCCTCACTCCCAGAAATTTTCTTGACCTGAGTTTCCAAGGATCCCTTCAACTTACTTTAAATGCACATATATGTGGAAAATCTGCCTTGGCATAAGGGTTTATCTTCCTGAACTGACTCATATCTCTCAGGCACAAGCCCTCTGTAATTATGTCCAGGGTCTTTATAGCAGGCCCTGGAGGATGCAGACTACAGGATAGTGTCACACCCTGGTGCAATGATGCTCTAAGAAAATGAATGTGATGGATGAAACAAGTGCTTGATAATGACGTGAGAAGCACAGTTTTCCAGTGAATAATAACATCTTGACCCATGCCTCATGCTGCAAGATCAGAATTGTACAAAGTTTAAAAGCTGAGTATTGAAAAATGGAAGTGCTATGGACTTTTCTGTAGGGCAAGAACTGCAGAAAGTTGTTGGAATTGAAAAGATAAATTTAGTGAACACATACTAAAATTTTTTTTCATTGCTAATGATCTACAAAAATAAACCAATGGACATGAATGCCTTTGCAAATTCATGGCTCTCTCCTGTTGTTTGCAATGGATAGCAGATTAAAATTATGCTGATTTTGCTCGTCCAACACATGACCAATGAGGAAAGACTTTCTTCTACCATACCAACAGCACCAAAACACCAAAATTTACACAAGTATAGAATTGGAAAGCCAGCTCTAAGTAATAGTTATCAAAGTAAATAGTTCTCCTCATCAGAAATTAAAACATAATAAATCTCTACTAAAATGCAAAAATGTAGACCTGATATGACTAAAACCTGAAATTAAAAAACAGAAAATTTTAAAGAAAAACTAAAGTTGTTATGAGAGTTATTGTCCAGGAACAACAGATTCTAAAACATTCATAAAATACAAAATATTTTTTCTTTTCAATGGTTATATGCACCACAAAAATGCTACATGCTTAATATCCCTGATTTCCTTCTTTAAATGTGAACTTTCCAAATAGATGTTCTTGAGTGATACATACCCTTGAAAACCCAATCCAAAATTTACACAAAACTATGGGAAAGATGAGAACACTGTCCCCTACACCACATGGCTTCAGAATATCCATCAAAATTCATTCTAATGTCATGTATAACTAATTTTAAATAATAATAAAATATATACTAAAAATTAGCAAAAACACCATAAAAAAGCTTCAGTAGAGTTGTGACTGGACCTACAGTGAAACAGGAAAGCAGTTTTTAAATATCCATCATGATTCCTGAGTGACATCAGAAGAAACTAAGATTTTTATTCAGCACAGACTCACTCAATTTCTTTAAGGAAAATAATATATTCCCAAACAAAGTAAAACACAGAGAGAAAACATAGTGCCAAGAGCAACTCTCTTTTGTCATCACTCTAGGTTTCCGAGCTGACCTTTAGGTTGACTTCCATTGCTTCCAGGTTTACCATTTCTCTCAGTGGGTGTTATACTCCTCCTGTGCTTATTTTGGACAGGCATGTTCCTGTCCTGGGGCTGCCATAGCATTTGCAGATGGGTCTGATCACACTTCAGGGAATGGTTGAAGAGCAGAAGGACTGCTGGAACTTGCTGAACATTAGGAGGTACTGTTCCTCTTCCTTATCTAAGATCTTGACCAATGGAGTGAAAATGAGGTTTTCCTTGCCTGGGGAAGCCACACAGTTATCTTTAAGTCACTTTCCAGGATGTCCACATATCCATAATTTTCCTCAGTATCCACCTCAGCAGTGGCCATGAAGAATCACTTCATCTAAGAGTCTCTGCTCCTCTATTTCCATCTTCCACTTAGGGTAAGACACAACAGGTAAAGGGCTGTGCTTGGACTGTGTAAAGTTCTCTCTGTGGCTGGCCCACTCTCTCAGAGCAGGGGCAGGACTGGGATGTGAGGGCTTCTATTGCATCTTGAAGACAAATCCATTATTTATTTGTCCTTCCCAGGACTTCTTGCAGTCTAGCCACCTGCCTCATTCTTCCTATAACTGTCCAGTGCCTGGGATTTGGGGATGTTCTGTAGCACAGGGAGTTGGTGATGTACAGTAGCTATGGTCCACCGCAACTGAATCAGTAATGTCTGAAAATGTCTGATGGCTGCTCATTTCAAATAACCTACCTGGCTTCATGGGTGGCCTGCTTAATTGTCTATTCTGCCACGTTGGGATCCATAGGGCTAGGGAAATCCATGCAAACAACTGCATCAGAAAATTCAGAGAACATTGATGATAGGGAAGATTCAGATGCCTGCTTCCATAGTCATTGGCCTGTCAGCAAACAGCAAATGTGCAGGCTCCCTATGTGACTCTTTGGGGTCTTACTGCAGAGCCCAGCAAAATTGTGCATGGTGTGGTTCAGAGTGCTGATCATAGATGAGGAGGCTGTGTGTCCCAGGTATTCCAGGAGGCCACAAGATCCTAGCCAGAAATCTGGGAGATGGCCTGGACTCTGGGTGCAACTGCATATTTCAGCAGGATCTCTGTGACCACTCATACTTATATTATGTTCTCACTGTGATCTTTGACAACCACATTATTTTCTTAAATGACTTTGGACCTTTCATTTATCTTCACTGGTACCTCTGATACTCAACTAATTTTCTCACTTGTTATGTGACACTCACATGATATCCTCACTGTGAGTCTGATAGTCACATAATATCCTCACATGACCACTGACACTCACATAATGTCCTCAATGTGACCTCTTAAATCACAATATAACCTCACTGGGACCTCTGTTACTTTTGCAATACCCTAACTTTGGATTATGACATTCACAAAATATTCTCACTTGACTTCTGACACTAATATAATATTCTCACTTTCACCACTGACACTCAAATAATAAACTCACTGTGATCTCAGACACTCATATCATGCACTCAATTTGACCTCTGACACAGACATTATATCCTTAATTGGCCTCTGACACATAATATCATCAATGCTACCTCTGACACATAATAACTATACTGTGACTTCTGGCACTCACACAATACCCTCATTGTACCCTCTGACACATATCCCCAATTCTGATCTCAGACAATCTCATAATACACACATTTTGACCTCAGACATAGACTACTACCACTCTGGTCTCAGTCACTCACATAATATCGCACTGTGACCTCTGAAAGTCATATAAATTTTTTCACTGGATCCTCTGACACACATAAAATATCCTCATTTTGACCTCTGACATTGACATAATACCCTCATTGTGATGTCTGAAACTGATATAATGTCCTCTCTGTGAATTCTTGCACTCAAAATATCATCATTTTGGTTTCTGATACTGACATAGTGTCCTTATTGTAACCTGTGATACTCACATAATACCCATAGATTGACCTTCTCTACACACATATTACATGCAATGTGACTTGTCATGCACATAATACCTTTTTGTGACCTGAGACACTCACCTCATGCTTGTAATGTAGCCTCTGACATTCATATAATATCCACATTTGGTCTCTGATATTTATATAATAAATTCAAACTGGCCTCTGACACTCACATAATATTCTAACTGTGACCTCTGTCACTCACTTTTGCCCCTGATATTCACATAATATCCTCACTTGGCATCTGACATTCACAAAACACCATGACTATTACCTTGAAACTCATATAATGCCCTCAATGTGGCCTCTAATACCCACCAAATACCTTCAATGTGGCCTTCTACACTCACATAATTTAATTGTCACCTCTGACACTTACATAATACTCTCACTATGGTCCAACACAGTCACTATGACTTGGGACACTCATAATATCCTCAAGCCAGTCCCTGATGTGACAAAATATTCTCACTGTGGCCACAGACACCTACATAATTTCCATAGTGTTGTACCTCTGATTGACAGAATATCCTAACCATAGCATCTGAAACTCTACAATATCCTTTCTGGAACAGTTGCCACTCACATAATATCCTAATTTGGTTCTGACACTCATATAATACCATTACCATGACCTCTGACACTTACATAATATATACAATTAAACCTCTGACATTTACCTCACTCTGGCCTCTGAAACTCACAAAATATTATTACAGTGGCCTCTGACATTCACATAATATCCTCAATGTGGCCTCTGATATTAACTTAATACCCTTACTGTGACCAATAAGACTCACATAATTAACTTATTGTAGCCTCTGAAACTCACATAACACCATCACTCTTACCACTGACACATAATATTTTCAATGTGACCACTGTGACAACTGTCACTCATTAAGTATCTTCCCTGAGACTTCTGACATTCAATAAACACACTCTGGCCTCTTACACTGATATGATATCATAAGTGTGGCCTAAGACATTTATATAAATTCCTCACTGTGCCTTCTGACACATAATATCCTCACTATGTTCTTTGACTCTCACATAATATCCTGTGTCCTCTGACACTCATATAACTTACTGTTGCAATGACAATCACATAATATCTTCCCTTGGTCTGATTCATAAAATTCCCTCACTGTTACCTTGATACTCACATAAAACCCTGATTGTGGCCTCTGATACTCACATATAAACTTCAATGTGGCCTCTGATTTTCACATAATATCTTCACTGTGATCTCTGAAACTCACATAATAACATGTGATCTTTCACATTCACATAATACCCTCATTTTGGACTCTGATATTCACATAATATCCTTACTATGAATAATCACATGCACATAATATCCATACTATAACCTCTGACTCTTACATAATACTCTTCCTCTGGTCTCTGACACACAAATACTATCCTCCATGTGGCCTCTTAAACTCACATTATACCCTCAATATAACATCTGTCACTCATATAAAGTCTTTACCTGGCCTCTGTCATTCATATAATATACTTAGTATGGCCTCGCATTCTCACAAAATATTCTCACTCTGACTGCTAACCTTGACAAACTGTCCTCATTGTAGCCACTGAAATCCAGATATTGCCATCACTGTGGTCTCTGACACATAATGTCTTCACTCTGGCAGCTCACATTCACATAATATCTTTAATCTGCCTACCAACACTCACATAATACCTCCAGGATGCCTATGACACTCTGGTAATTACCTCAGTGTAACCACTGTCACAGAATATCCTTATGTGGTCTATGACACTTATACTCATTCTGGTCCCTTTTACATAATATTCTCCCTTGACCTCTAACACTCACATAATATCTTCACTGTGGCCTAAAATACTCACAAAGTATTTTCCCTGTGGATTCTCACATTCATAAACAATCCTCACTTGACCACTTTTCTAGAAATACCATTTTTTAAAGGCTAACATGTAAATTTCAGAAAAAAAAATACAACCATAGAGCTAAGTTATTAATTTGCAAGCAGTTTACTTGGACATGCCTTCCAGGTCATGAGTATACATGCACATCATATTTTATGTGATTGAGATCATTGTGAGTATCATCATTTTCCACACATGAATGTTCACCAAAACAAAATCTAAACCTACCTAATTTGACCACTTACATTCACATAATAACATAACTCTGACACAA